>NW_022989831.1:7500-141657 GCF_902827175.1 Gymnodraco acuticeps | reverse complement strand
GCTTTTATATTTGTCTTATCAAATATGACATACAACGTAAATTAATATTAGCTATATATATATATATTGTAGTAATAATAATATAATCTATTTATTATTGTAAATGTATATTGTTTGTAGACATACATTTAGATGTACATTTTGTTAAAAGAAAACTTTTTTTAATAATTTAGTTTTTGGGAGAAGGGGTGGGATTAAATAACATCTTCTCACCCCTTTTCGGATGTGTAATGAGGAGGTAGATAATTTGTTTATATATCAATAATAATAATACATCAATAATATTCTTGTTTATCAATTTGATACTGCTTAAAGGTCACCTCTTATACATAAACATGTGTCCCCTCTGCGTTAAGAGATTCTGAACGTTTCAGGAAAAAATATTCGCTCTCTTCTTGTCCTGATCCATTTATAAAAGAACCTGTCTGAAAATGAGCTGATCCGATTTTGGCTACTTTGTGATGTCATAAGGTTTTTTTGGGTTGTGTAACCATTAGCCAATAACCAACCAAGGTAACCCCCCCCCCACACACACACACACACCTTATCACCTGAATCTCCTTCTAGAGCACCATTGTGTTCTTTTTAACCAAATATCTCTCAGAGGGGCGTGGGGAGGGGCTCCTTATTTTCATCTAAAGTAAAAGACAAAGAATCAGCCCTTTTGAAACAGGGCTGAAACAGAGGGGATTATGGGATGCTACAATGCATGATCTGTTTGGTATTTTAGCCAAACACTTCAGAGACATGTTTTGTATACTGTATATCTGAGACTTATAATATATTGATGAAAAACAGTATGATAGGACCTTTAAGTTTGTACAGTATCATAATTCTCTAGTTTCATTTCATCATTACTATAATTTTTTTGTATTATCGTTTTACACATTCGAAATAAATCAAATCAAATCAAAAAACCAATGGTTCCAGTGGAGCCAGTGAGCAGAGGCCACATCATTAATCTGCGAACCTGCACGCAAATGCTCAAACACCATCCATGAAAGTGAGTCATGAGCACACAAATGCATGCGTGCACACAGTGGGAGGCGGCTTTCTGGCGCATGTTAGCCACAATCCGGGGCTTTTCCTCCCTCCACTGTAGACCCCTTGCCAGGCCAGGCTTGGAAAGAGGTCACATTCTCCAAGGTGTGTCTAAACAGAGATGACATGTGGATGTGCTGGCACCGCTCTCGGCTCCCTACCACCGCATCTCGCACCCCTGCCAGAAAAGCAACCACAGTTGTTTTCTTTCCCCTCTCTTTTTCTTCTTCTCTTTCCCCCCCGAACAGCAGCCCTCTGCCAGAGAAAACAGAATCATTGTTTGTTTTAATGGTTGTTCCATTCCTCAGTTTTATCCTGACTTAAAAATACCAATAAAGTAGAGAAAGGGGGCTTGACAAGTGAAATTATGCCTGTGTTAATTTGGGTACACGATTGCCTTTATTGCCTGAGGAGTTCTACCTGTCACTTTTCCTTAAACAGTTTTTCTATTGACTGACATGTTTGTGGAAATGTATCACCGTGACTTATTCCCATTATAACATGAGAGCGTAGTATTTACACGATGTAAGCTATCATTAGATCTTTCTCAGGGCAAACATCTAATTGACGGATAGTTACAATAACCAATGTAATAATTACAAATGCTGTTCATAAAAACACAAACTACTGCAGTTTCCTTTCACATGAAATATATTTTTATTTCAGTGTGATACTGGCCAGATTCCTGTTTCCTGCGAGCAGTATGATTTACAAGTGACACCTTCTTGTGTAACAGGATGTCTCCATTTAGACTGAATCACAAGGTGAGCAACACGTATTAAAGATCCCCTCCAGACATGTTTAAGGAAATATAAAAATACTCTGCTTTGAATTATAATTTCCCTGACACGGTGTTGACATGTGTATATGAGCTCCAAGTTACCAGACATTTAAATAAGTTGCATATTGAATCATGATTGATTTCCAAAGGTAAGACATTTTCCTTTTCAGCAGATAATTGTAAAAACAGCATTTTAAGGTCAAACATTCAAGTGACAATAAGAACTTTTTAAGAGTAGTGGGACCTCTTAGCTGAGATCATTGAAGCCACAAGTACTATATTCTAATGCGTCTATCTACAGCATTTTTTGGTCAGCGTGAGACTGAAAGATAATATTTTAGGGGTCAGCAAAAACAATTTGACACAACATCCGTACATATTATCATCTTTTAGGGTTATATCGCTACCATGTTCATAAACAGTTGTGATTCTACACATGTAGCAATCACAGAGCAGCATTAGCATTTATTTGTCTAATGTAAGTAACACTCTTTTTGGCTCCAATTTATTGTCCTCTAACCCCTGACAAAAAAATCTAGCTATTTAGCTGCTAAATGCACCTCTAAGTGATATAACTATTTCTTAATATTGATTCTGAACCAAAACAGTAAACTACTGGGCTAAAAAACAATGTTAACAAAATCAAAGAGCTAAAAGACGCTTAAATGCTCCAGAGAGCTCTATGGGTTTTACAGGATCAACACAGTTTACAATACATCCATTGTTAAAGTAACATATTGATAAATGCATCTTAACCGTTAAATACCAAGTATTCCAGCTGTGTTCAACTAAAAAAGTTAAGAAATAAAAGGAACATCAACATTAGGAATGATTTCTGAAAGCAAATTAATGGCTGCCATGGAGAACTTTAAGTACTAAAAATGAGCAATGAGTAACATCTTCATTTGTATGTCACGATCCCAACACTGCTCCTGTGCCTCCCCACCTGATAAGCCTTTAAAGCTGACAGCACAAGATCACAGCTATCTGGTAAATGGAAATGCGCTGAAAGCTACCCACACTCAGCGAATTGCTTTGGCTTGCATCATTTTTGCGTCCCTGGCTGAATAAGTGCTTACTTGGTTGTAATAAAACAACTGTGAGCTGTAACATTGAGTTCAGGGTGAAGACAGCAGCGTGCAGACCTCGGGGGAATCTATAGAACTAAACCCATAGGTATTTCTACAGGTCTTGGCCAAGACCTGAGCGAGTATCAGGTTCGTCGCAGAGCTCATCAAAATTCAGACCTGTCCTGGTTTTGATTTACTGCATCCCTGGAAGAGAATGCAGAACATCACCTGCATCTGGTTTGCACTGACAAATCAAACCCAGTTGTGGTGGGAGGGCAGGGAGTTAACCAAAATAGGGACTTTAATCATTTTTATGGATGGTAGGAGTTTACAGGTTTTAAATACATATTTATGTGTTCTGGCGCGGTGCACTTTGAGGATAAATCATGGCAGTGATCCGGCTGTGAGAAGGCCACAGTGAGCACAACAGGCCATGGGGTATATGCAGAGCAGGATAGATATGAGGTGTGGACGAGGTACTGTAGGGTCAGCGAGGACAGCAGGGGAGTGGACAGGATCAGATTTAAGTAAGTATATCTGTTAGAGAACTGCAGATGAGATGTCATTTGATACCACAGTCGATACCGGTGATGCAGTGTTTGAAGACAGTCATTATGCTAACATTAAGTAGTCCACAAGTGTTACTGTAATCAGAACATGATGTAGTCGACAGAATAATGGAAAGCACTTATGGATGTGTGAAGTTTCAATGTAAAGCTTTGTTTGCTCGTAACAGTTGTACTTGCAAAGCATAACTTCTGACTTTTTTGCAGACATAATGTGCTATGTGATGCTGATAAAGAGCAGCTTCAAAATGAAATGGTTGTGAAACTTGGACTTTGACCATGTTTATAACGTGTGTAATGCTTAGTCTTCACTGACAAAATTCAGAAAATCAGACAAGCAGTGAGTGCCTCTGCATCAGGTACAGCAAATGTGTTGTCCCTGTGTCCACCTAATATCAATTCAAACACCATGACACAATTCCATCAGATTAATGATAACAACCTAGAGGACATTATTCAACTTCTGAAATCCTCCTCCTGCTGCCTTGATATTATTCCAACAGGATTTTTCAAAGATGTTTTTCATTGCATGGCCTCAGATCTACTTCACATAGTAAACAAGTCTCTTCACTCAGGTATTTTTCCACAGGCCCTGAAAACTGCAGTCATTAAACCGCTCTTAAAAAAGAATAATCTAGATGCTTCAGTAATGAACAATTACAGGCCCATATCAAACCTGCCATTTCTAGGTAAAATCATTGAAAAAGTTGTTTTTCAACAGTTGAGTAATTTCTTGCATTTAAATAACTGTTTTGATGTGTTCCAGTCAGGCTTTCGTCCAAACCACAGCACTGAGACTGCTCTTGTAAAGGTCTTCAATGACATCCACTTAAACACAGACAGTGGCAGAACTTCAGTGTTAGTATTATTAGATCTCAGTGCTGCGTTTGACACTGTTGACCACAACATATTACTAGACCGACTGGAAAACTGGGTGGGACTTTCGGAAACAGTTCTGAATTGGTTTGAATCCTACTTAAAGGACAGAAACAACTTTGTTTCTATAGGTAAATACACATCTGAGTTGACAAATATGACATGTGGGGTTCCTCAAGGCTCCATCTTGGGGCCTCTTCTCTTTAACATCTACATGCTACCACTGGCTCAGATAATGAAAAACAACAAAATAAGTTACCATAGCTATGCGGATGACACACACATTTACGTAACAATTTCACCAGGAGACTATGCTCCAATTCAAACACTGAGTAAGTGCATTGAACAAATCAATGACTGGATGTGTCAGAACTTTCTCCAATTAAACAAAAATAAAACTGAGGTAATGGTTTTTGGAGCCAAGGCAGAACGTATAAAAGTTAGCGCTGAGCTTCAGTCTGCAATGTTCAAAACAACAGATAAAGCCAGAAATCTAGGTGTAGTCATGGACTCTGACCTGAGTTTCAACAGTCACATTAAAACAGTTACTAAATCAGCCTACTATCACCTAAAGAATATATCTAGGATTAAAAGACTAATGTCACAGCAGGATTTGGAAAAACTTGTCCATGCTTTTATCTTCAGTAGACTGGACTACTGTAATGGTGTCTTTACAGGTCTCACTAAAACATCTATTAGAAAGCTGCAGCTGATTCAGAACGCCGCTGCTCGAGTCCTCACTAACACTAAGAAAGTGGATCACATCACTCCTGTTCTGAAGTCTTTACACTGGCTTCCTGTGTGTCAAATAATATATTTAAAAAATACTGCTGTTGGTTTATAAAGCTTTGAATGGTTTAGGCCCAAAATACATTTCTGACCTACTGCTAAATTATGAACCATCCAGATCTCTCAGGTCTTCAGGGACTGTTCAGCTTTCTGTCCCCAGAGTCAGAACTAAACATGGAAAAGCAGCGTTTAGTTATTATGCTCCAAATATCTGGAACAAACTCCCAGAAAACTGCAGGTCCGCTGCAACTCTGACTACTTTTAAATCCAGACTAAAGACTTTTCTTTTTGCCGCTGCTTTTAATTGAACTATTCACATCTTAAACTGCACTGTAACTTTTATCCATGTATTTTTTCTTTTAATGTTTATTTTATTATCTTTTATTTTTAATGACTGATTTTAAATGCCATTTTCTTAATGTCTTTCGTTTTTTGTAAAGCACTTTGAATTGCCTTGTGTTGAAAGGTGCTATATAAATAAACTTGCCTTGCCTTAAGAATGGTTACCTAAAAAGTAGCTGGAACATAAAAAAGGATAAAGCTAAGATGAAAGGCTGTGTATTAGGTGAACTAACATTAAAATCAGAACAGACTCAGAACTATTAAAGGCAAAGGCTGTTTGCTCAAATTATGATAATGTCGAGGTTTCAGGGGTCATCCTTTTATTCTTTAAAAACCTTGATCCATGGTATAAATTATTCATTTTATGATAATATTCCTTACAATGCAATTATCGTAATAGTTATCACTACAATAGACAGTATTTAATTGTATTTTACTGTACAATATTTGATTGTACATTCTGTTCTTGTATATATATTACTCTATTTACATATATATATATATAGACTCTTTACTTGGTAACTTACAACATTCTCTGCAATATTGAACTTTTCTGACACGTATTTAGTTGACTTAATCCACATTACTTGCACATTGCTCTGCAACATAATCTGCACTATTTTATTCTAACCTACCTACTCTGTTTCATTTTGCACTATTTTAATTTAATACATTCTTTTTTGTCCAATATGACTATGTTTTTGTTGGAGAAACTGTTTCCATTGCTACACTGTAGCTACTGTGCATATGACATTCAAGCCTTTGAAACTTGAATCTTTGAATCTTGAATCTACTCCAAATTGAAGATTTTGTTTTTCTGTTTTCCCCAAAAATATTTGCAAGGTCAAAATATAACCCAAGTATGCAACAGTGCACTGATTTGTGTACAGGTAACTGTTGCATCCTGTTTCCTTTTGTTGTGTCACATATATTCACATTACTGTTGAGCTTTTCCTCTTCTTCAGCCATTATCGTGTTTACAATCTGTTAGCAGTTAGCTATCTTCCCCCTTTAAAAGCAGCTTTACGGACAGTCGGTCACACATTCTCCTCTCAGATCTGTTTCATTGAGCCATTGACTATTGAAGGTAAGTCCTTATTAGCCTCTTTCATTAACCACTAATGATGCTTCAGACAGCAGCCAGCTGTTCGGACACAGCAGCTTTCCCTCCAGTTGTGTGGGTGAACAGCGCCATAAATGTGATGGAAACGTGCTGTTAGGGGCCACAGAGCTTTCACGTGGTCCCTTCATCACTACTCACATCGAAACCGAGCAGTTGGAGCAGGATAACACACCATTTGGAGCCGAACGAAAGAGAGAAACCCAGTGTTTTTGTTTCCCCCGGCTCTGGGGTTTGGAGAGCACAACAGCGAGTTCGGAGCTTGAGTCACTCTCTCCTCTTGGTTACGGCTTTTTGTGTTTTTGTTTGGATCGCTGTGCGTCTCAAATTATACACCTGACTCTGCTCTTTTTTTTCCTGCGAATGTTTGATGTCAAGCTCATTTAAGTTCTGAGCAGCACATGTTTTCTAGATGACACAAGAAACCTTCATAAATCCAAAAACTGGTCTGGCAGAAAATGAACTTCTACTGTGAGCTGGAAACTCAAGTATCACCTGGAACTGCATTGCAATTCTCTAAAAAACTTCACTAAATCCCCTCAACACCAGCATGTGGTCCGCTGGGTCGGCTCTCATCATCACCCACCTGGTTGATAGCCCCCTCCTCCATCACCCAAACAAACCCATCCACTTGGGCCACAGGATGGAGAGGTGGAGGGGAGGATGGATGGAGGAGGGAGGGGAGAGTGTTTGTTGGTGTTGATTAGAGGATCAGAGCCTCTAATGATGCCAGGTGGAGGGCCGTTTTTTCACCCCAGTCCAAAAGCTTCGATTTGGAGGTGTGGTGCGCTCTTGGAAGTCCACACACACACACACACACACACACACACACACACACACACCACACACACACACACACACACACACACACACACACACACACACACACACACACACACACACACACACACACACACACACACACACACACACACACACACACACACACACACACACACACACACACACACACACACACACACACACACACACACACACACACACACACACACACACACACACACACACACACGGAGTGCGTCGTAGGGGAGCTCCTCTAAAAGGCTGAAAAGCTTTGGACTGATTGCCAGAGTCTTCAAGTACAGCAGTTCTTCATCCTGGATGGAGGGAATATGTGACCCAGACTTCCTCTTTCACTTTCCATCCACATGTCATAGTAAAAACTAATTCCAGCCATGTTTTGAGGAACTGAAACCACACAAATAAGACTTTCCTGCCAACATGCAGGCTGGTAAAAAACATAATTCTGTAGATGCTGAGGGAGAGTAAAATCAACCCTTGCTGACATTTTGAATAAGTAAAATACAGTAATGACTTTTTTACTACACTAAACTTTGATATTAAACTTTCTTCAATGTCAATTATCACGAAAACATGTAAAACATTCTGGAATATCTTTTGGACAAATCAAGACATTTTTATCTGTAACATTTTGATAAAAAAACTAAAAGTTTAGTTTTTGTTCCAGATTGTTAATCATTTAATTAATGACTAGGCAATTAAGTAACTCATTTATAACATTGATTCTTATCAAATATTCATCCTACACATTGGAATACTTGGCAAAACAACTGTAGTTTACGAGTAATTTTCATTGACTTGAAAGGACTGCAATCTTTTTTACAAATGATTACTTCCGTGCTCAGTTGGTAAACATCCAGTTAATTAATGACATTTCATTGCCAGCATAACCTAGAGTCTTTTAATCAGTGCACAGCAGGTCATCAAGGCAAGATGTGACTCAAGTAGAGCATACCATTTCACAAGAAGGATAAAGTTTCCACTAACAAATGAACCATGACTGAATATTGACTTAAATGAAGCAGTTCTCTCAAAGAAAAATCCCAGGGAAAAAAGGTGGGATTTAGTTTAGAGTAGGACACACACACTGTATCCAACTGTCAACAATTCTGATAACTGCTGTGTCTCTATGGTGAAGTTTCTTTGAGGGGCTTTCAATATTTCCCCTGGCATTTTCAGTTGTAGGGAACTCTCTCATTATTTTCCATCCAGAGGTTAATTCCATCATAAAACTGTGGAGTTAAGCTCAGACTGTGGAGTGTGTGGCCCGCTGGAGCTGATGTGCCCCAGGTGGTGCAGAGCCTCCATCCAGCTCTCAAAGTGACCCTCCGGTCTAAATTGGACAGGAGACAGTGGAGAGACTCGGTGAGCGGGGGGGACCTGAGGCACGTGGCTGCGCTCCACATTATATAAATCCACACCACTTTTATGGGCTCCATCAGGAAAGAGATCTAAATCTAGGTTAACAAGCAGAGCTTACCACTAAGAGCCCAGGGCACCAGAAAAGAGAAGAAAAGTCGTCTTTCTGAAATTCATTTCCCATAAATCATCTAGAGCCGGAGTCTTTGAAGTGGCTTTCTTAGACTTTGGACAGGAAGTGTGGGGCTTAGAGCTTTTTTTCCAACCCAAAGAGGGAGAGGGGAGGAGATGAATCAGAAGAAGAGGAGAGGAGGAAACAAAAAGGAGAGGAGAAAAGGTGGAGAATCAGGAGAGGTGATGAGAAAAGGAATAAGGAGAGGAAAGGGAGAGAGAGGCCAGGAGAGAGGAGAGGAATCAGAACAGGAAAAGAGTGGAGAGGACATGAAGAATCAGGATAAAAATAGGAAGAATCTCAAGAGGAAGGGAGAATAAAGGAAAGGAGAGAGGAAAGGAAGAGTCAAGGAGAAGAGAATCAGGAGAGGTGATGAGAAAAGTTATCAGGAGAGGAAAGGGGAAGAGAGGAGAGGACATGAGGAATCAGAAGGAGAAAGGAAAGGAATAGTTGAGAGGAGGTGGAATCACAAGAAGCGAGGAAAAGAGTGGAAAGTAGAGTAGAGGAGAGGAAGAATCATGATAGAAAGGAGGAATCATGAAGGGGAGAGGAGAGAAGGAGAGGATAGGAAGAATCAGAAGAGGAGAGGATAGGAAGAATCAGAAGAGGAGAGGAGGGAAGGAGAGGATAGGAAGAATCAGAAGAGGAGAGGAGGGAAGGAGAGGATAGGAAGAATCGGAAGAGGAGAGGAGGGAAGGAGAGGATAGGAAGAAAGAGAAGAGGAGAGAAGGAGAGGATAGGAAGAATCAGAAGAGGAGAGAAGGAGATGAGGAAGAATCAGAAGAGCAGAAGAGAGGAAACCATGGCTCCATTGTGATGCTGAGAGGAACTGATAATCCACACATAAATAGAAACTGTGAACAAAAAGGAACACAGCACGCAGAAGAATATGTGCTAAGCCTTATCTGGACGCCCATTGTTCACTGCTTGTCATCTTCTGTGGATTGAGGTGAGGAGGAAGGGGAGGAGTGCTGCTGGGCAGGCACGTCGCCAAATGCAAATATTGTGCAATAAATGGTGCTGAAGCTCAACTGTGCCACTTTGCACCTAAGCCTGTGTTGAATTAACACTGTTATCATAAACAAAACATTATGTTAGTGTGGCAGTGGGATGAGCGTCGACAGATGGTTAAGAGCATTAGGGAGATACCTGCCAAACGGTGTCTTTCACCCCGTTTGGGATATTAAAATTCACAGGAGAGCCATGGCTGCAAAAGCGCCCGTGGCATATGGCCCGGTAAATATTGACTGATATTTTAATTACCCTTTGCATAATCTAATAATTAATCACAAACATTACAGTTTCACCTTTCCCCGGCACTGCTGCAGAATCACTCTGTGGAGACTCAGCGGAGTGATGTCACACACTCATCAACCAATGGATGGATGTGTCCAACTCCCATTCATTTTTGATGCACAGATTTAAGATCAGAGGTGGAAGAAGTATTCAGATGCTTTAATTAGAAATACTTTGATGATAACAAGTTCATTCAATGTGTTACTTAAGTATTATAAGCAAAATATCAAAAGTAAAAGCACTGCAGTATTGACAGCAATATATTTAAATATGACAATGTGTCGTATTACTAACAAATGCATCTAAGAGCATTTTAATGTTGTCAATGTGGGGCCAATTTGAGGTATTTTGATAAATACCGGGTTGATTAGTATTACAGTACTGCATCATACTGCTTATCATGTGCTTTTATACATAAAAAGTAACTAGTGTTCAATAAATGTAGGATAAAACGTACAAAAAATGCATCCAACATGTAGTGGAGCATAAAGTAGCATAAAAGTGTGTCAAAAAAGTACTTGAGGACAATACTTGATAAAAATGTACTAAGTTAAATTCCACCACTGTATCCAAGGTCTATATTACTCCAATTACTATATGTATTATATCATATCAATGGTTGATATGTGGTCAACCTGGTTAACTTTATAAACAGTTGGCTTGGTGTATTATGTATTTATGACGATATATTTTGGATTTACAATTATATTGCACTCTGGTCTTAATGTACTCTTCATTTTACACATTTAGAGTCAAATCATTCGTCAGAAGGACTGGAGTAAAAACAGTTGTGTATTGTAGTTTTTGGAATACGAGGGAGCTTTACATTTTTAATTAACTAACCTTGATGTCATAAAGTGGTTTTCTAACTATACCTAGATTAATAATGACTGTTCCTTGAACACACTGCCTGATGACTTGAGATCTCTTTAAACCGTATCCATATTAAAATGTAAACTTGAAACTATTTTAATTTCTATTGTTTGTGCATGTCAAATAAATGTGCCTTAGGAATAGATTTCAGATTAATAGAGAAGTTAAAAATAATTAGAGTTAGAGGCACTCTAGTCTATTGATCTAACTTAATGTGAGTGTAAACCCAGGAATTAACTGCAGGGTCGTTTCACTGTGCTCTATGAGACACATAAAAGTTTACAAGGGGATTTTAAAATAATTTCAAGCAAGTCATAACATTTCACATCTCACAGGGAATTGATGAAACAATGAAAATACTTTCTGCAAAAGGAAAAGTCCCTTTGAAAACCCGAGTGTTAGTGATTTTTTAAAATGTGGTTTTCAATGCCGAACCAAATCATTTAAAAACTTTTGGTCATGTGTGTATCCACAGCTTGTATACTGTACAGGTGTGTGTCATGGTGTGTTGTATTGTTGTTCCTGCATCCTGTAAAGCAGGGCTGTCCAAACCTTTTTCACCTACAGAAAAATATTCGAAGGTGTGTAAATAAATTATGCTTGATAGCTGAATATGCTTTAAGAAAATTAAACAGCCATACATCACAGCTCTCCATAGGGTTTCATTTATTTTGTTGTATTTTGTTATATTTTTAAGAAGTACAATACAAGACAAGCTCAAGTTTCATTTGTGGGCCGTATTCCATTATACTTTTTTTAATTAGCTGAGGGCCGATTCAAAATGGCCCGCGGGCCGCATTTGGCTACCGGGCCGTAGTTTGGACACCCTTGCTGTAAAGGGATTGTATCAGAAGAAAAGCTGGTTGGAGCTCAGCACAGAAATTGGGTTTGGAGTCCAAACATGCTGGAAGATACCTGGCAGTACAGCAACATACTTTACATCCTACTGTCTTCCAGGAGACAGAGAGGGGGGGGGGGGTGCTGTAGCATGTTGCACTGAGTGGGTGTGGAGGCGCAGTGGGCGGATATGCTCCGTGTCGCACATCCAACAATTTAGCATGCAAGAGAGGGCGAGCAGATGAGTAACAGCGAGAACCACGCAGAGTGTTGCCAACCTTCTTGGAAAAGGCAGCAGCTTCTTCCTTCTCTTGTTGCTGTTTCGGGGCAGGCTGTCACTGAGGCGGTTAAACTATTGAGCAACAGTTGGATGAACAGAAACCTGCTGTGTATATTGTTCTTCTGTGATTGCATGAAATTCCCCTCTAATTGCTCTTGTTCCTCAACACAGGCCAACGGCTGATATTGAGAACATCTGAGAGCTTTCAATGTGTCTGTTAGTGTGTGTGTGTGTGTGTGTGTCTGTTAGTGTGTGTGTGTGTGTGTGTGTGTGTGTGTGTGTGTGTGTGTGTGTGTGTGTGTGTGTGTGTGTGTGTGTGTGTAGGCTACTTAGTATGTGTGTGTATAAAAAGTTGGAGGGAAGCCTGGAAAATGAGGCCGTGAGGTTTGACAGGTTGGAAAGCGGATTGTAGCTTTCACCTGTGACTTCACATAGGCTAGGTAATTGAGCTTTTAACAGAATCCATAAAGCTGCCATATGTGAGCTATACACACATCAGATGTTGTTACTGCAGATAGAGACCCCGAGGAGCAGCAACACGTTCTCACTCCCAACCCGTCACATGTTGACGGTCGGTCAGGGACCCTCCCCGTCACTCTATTACGCACAGGGTACCCCTTCCGTTTTCAACGGGCAGGGCGTCCCATAGACCTTCATAGACCTCCCATAGCGTTGATAGATGCCATGAGAACGCTCCCCGACGGTCGGTTGTTATTATCAATATTAATATAATAATTATTTATTTTTTAATAGTCACAGGAGGGGTCACAGACATAAGACCAGTTGTTAAATAAAGCTCTTCTGACCTTAGCTGTCATGTGGGTATATATTAATGCTGCCCATTATGGGCACAAGCAATTTTCACCCATTTATTAATTATATGTTTTAAATTTGAGTGTTTCCTATTCCCTAAACCTCCAGGGATGTACACAGTTTAATACTGGCAACTTCTTATTATGGGAAATACGAAAATGTCTTTTAAAACTACAATTCCCAGTAGAGACGTGCCATAGAACATGTTGCGAAACACACAATAGCCAGCATGTGTAGTTCTGGGGCCGGGGTGGGGGAGGGGGGGACGGGGTGGACCCGTTCAAATCCAGTTTTGGACAGTCTGCCGTGGTTCCATCCCATTTCAAAGTGTTATTCGACGCTCGGATGAGCTGCTCCGACCCTCGGTCCTGACAGACTCCAACTTGTGTTTATTAATCAAACAAATAAATAAACACAAGGATAATTATGTGTTATTGTTGAGTAAATAACAGTGTGTGGTTTAGAAAATAATACAAAATTAGATGGAAAAAACGATGAAACAATACAGATTTCAGTATTCTGAGCCCCTCCTCTCCTCATAACTGATGGCAACAAAAGTCCTACATTATTCAATTAAAATAAAGAAGTAAAAACAATAAGTGTGGATTGATATTGAGTAAGAAAAAGGTTGATAAACGCTGTGAGAATGGATCTGCGGAGAGCATTTCGCCACGATCCCAACTCGTCTATTACCAGCGTTCAGGGAGCTCTATGCAAGTCAATGGGACTCCCAGTCCCTGCCCGTTGAAAACTGACTCTCAAGGGGTACCCTGTGCGTAATAGTGTGACGGGGAGGGGCCCTGACCGACCGTCAACATGTGACGGGTTGGGAGTGAGAGCGTGTTGCTATGGGACGCCCTGCCCGTTGAAAACTGACTCAAGGGGTACCCTGTCCATAATTCCGTGACGCCTCCCCGTCACGGAATTACGGACAGGGTACCCCCCTGACCGTCCGTCAACGTGTGACGGGTTGGGAGTGAGAACGTGTTGCGAGCAGAGTCGCTGAAGGAGGTGTTGGAGGAGACTGACAGTAAACATGGTGACATTCATTCGAACCGTGTCTATCACAACTGGACCTTCTGTAGACACACAGACCCCCCCCGTTGTTTCTTTATGATGACTAAACTGGGTTTTTCACATTAGAAATTTGGGCAGGAAAAGCACAGGTGTAAATAATAAAATCAGTAATGGCTAAATGCCACTTCAGTTTCAGGCTGACTAACGCACCTCAATAGAACTGAGTCACCTTTAATGTTGTTAGTAACAAATGTGTTTTTCGTGCTATGACAAGTCATGTGTCGGCTGGGAAGCTGCTGTTCAGTTTTTGTTTTTCCATACAGTCATCAAATCACTTCTTTACTTAATTGGTTTATAGCCAGGAGTGCACATAACTTTTTTGCCCTGGTTCTCAAAGGAGCACCTGGAGATGTTGCTTGGTGCTCATCCTTAAAATGAAATAAACCGTAACTTTTGAGGGGGTCTTGACTTTATTTGCCAGACACACGCGCTGAACACAAATGCAGAGGTGAACACAGAACACACATGCAGAGGTGAACACAAGACAACATTAGCACGACCAGTAATCCTACAAGCTGTCATCACTACCCTCCTGACTGTTCTCCTCACTGTCAGACATGGTAGCTGATGATGTAGGCCTACTTCTTTCTCTCTGGTTGAGTCTGCGATTAGCTGCTTGCATCCACAAGTCAACAGCTGGTTTTGGGTCGAAAGTCTCTGTTGTCATCTTAGACAAGTGGATGTAATCAAATAAGTATGTGAACATAACCAATAACCTACCATAGCCAATAACAAATGAATGTAACTTATTTTAGTTGTTCATATCTTAACATTTATTTATGCATTTTTTTTTAAATCTTTCCAGTTTTAAAGGATATTTTTGGTTTACTGTCCTATAGTATACATTGGAATGATTTCAAACCTGTTTATCCCAATAATTATAAAGGAGTGCCTTGGAAATATGTGTTTACATAAATTGTGATCAAAACGTTTGAGACCCACTGAGATAACGACTAAAGTGAACTATCTAAACACTATCTAAACACAGTCCCTTACCTCACTGAGCTGTAGTATCAGCCTCTCCCTCCACATTATTGTAGAAACATCTTCTTCTTATATCCGTTAGAGCAGCTAGCACCAGATTCTAATAACAACAGCGCCGGAACCGGTGCACCCTCGCTCGCTCACTCGCACTTTGGCTGTGAGCTGCGGGTGCCAGATAAGCCAACATCCCCCATTTTCATCACTTACAGCGCCCATTGTACAGGGCAAATAAAACGTGTAACCGGGGTGAAAAGGGTGTTACATTTACTTCATTATGAATATTGTTACATCAAGGCCGAAAATTAGGATGAGCCCCAACGGTCAAAAAAGTTGTTTCCCTCCCAGCGCAGCGCCTCCACAGATCTGGCGCCCTAGGCGAACATATAACGCCAGTGCTACGGGCCGGCCCTGAGTTCATATGCAACTCGCAAATATCTTTATCTCTTTTCTCTTCTCCCTTTTCTCTCTCTCTCTCTCAGTGTTGGTACGCAAATGCGCCACCTGCGCACCAGTTATGTGCAGCCCTGTTTATAGCCCCATACAACAATGCTAAGACTAATTGCGACCTTAACGTCTTTTTACTCTGTTTCTGCAGTCATTTCTCATATTTAACCTGAATAAGAGACTACATTACAGATTACAATAATTATAGATAAAAGAAAGGTAATATAGGAATAAAAGAAAGGAATAACAATCTTAAAACATCAACCTATTTTAGTTTGTTCTTCTTACCTACACTATTTATCTTCTGTAATGTCCTTAAATGTTTATACCAACCCCACATAGGGTTACTCACCCCAGGTCGAAACCACTCAGCTTCAGTATGCCTCTCTTTCTGGGTACTTTCAGAGGTGGGAGAAGGTACTCAGATCTTGTACTCGAGTAAAAGTAGAAGTACCAGAGTGAAGAAATACTCTGTTACAAGTACAAGTCCTGCATTTAAAAAAATTGCTCAAGTAAACGTAGAAAAGTATACGCATAAAAATATACCTAAAGTAGGCCTACTCATTATGCAGATTGTTCCATTTCAGAATAATATAGATGTTATGTTTTGATTATAATGATTGATCATTAAAGTGTTATAAAAGCTGGTAAAGGTGCAGCTAGTTTTAATGACTTTGTATACTGCAGGGTAGCTTGTGAATTTACTCCAGGTGGAACTAAAGTCTGATTTAACACTTGATTTATATTTCACATCTTTAATCCAAATCTGCAAAGTAACTAAAGGTAATAAATAAATGTAGTGGAGTAAAATTACACCATTTACCTCCGAATTGTAGTGGACTAGAAGTACAAAGTAGCAAAACATTGAAATATTCAAGTAACGTATAAGTATCTCAAAATTGTACTTATGTACACTTGAGCAAATTAACTTATATATACACTATATACACTATAATAATAATAATTTACCACAGAAAATAAATCGAATCATTTGAATACTGAAGATGGTGTGCTCATTGTTATTGATAGTAACAGAGTCTTAAATTACTTAAAGGGACTCACCATTAATCCATCTGATCATTAGAGCGTAATGGCCATACCACAAGTCTGTAGAAGTTAGTATTATACTGCCCTCTACTGGGCTATAAATGACTATGATGTTCACATTGTGTTCACATGCAGCCAATACATGGTGTGATTAGAACAGTACTACGGTAAATTGGCAGGTACCATGAACAAAACAAAAGGCAAGAAAAGTATTCTGACTTTTAGAGTTTATTTGTTTAATATTTATTTATATCACAAAAAGTCTTCAAAATGCAGACTAGGAACTTTATATAAACTGTACACAAAGCAAGGCACTATACACTGCAGGGTTTAAAAATCACATACATTTCAACATCCCTCTATCTCTGCCGCTTATCAAGCATGTATACTCTCTTGGAACTGAAACAATAGTGACACTATAATAATAAAGCATCATTTGATTTGTAAATGGCAAATGGTGATCTGTACAGCACGAGATAATTCTGTAATATCCAGTATTTATCAACATATGACACAAAGCTTTTCAACATTCACAATACAGTTTATTCAATCATTTTCAGCTCAGTGAATATTCAGGAAGCTTTAAAAAAAATTCCTATATGAATTTGATAAATATAAATTATTTGCAATTCACAAACATACATAGAGATTAAACAGAGAAGTGTGTGTTGAACAGGCTGACAGGCCTGCTCTCACAATGTAAGGGCACTGGGCTGTTCTGCATATGGTACATATCTACATACATTGACATTAAATTCAATTAAAAGGCCTTGCACTCTCTGCCTATGGACGTCATTTGAGGCTTTAGCTTCATGAGAGTGACTTTAGAAAAGAGCAATCACTCAGAGGTGCATCCGCCTACATGAGTCTCATACCTATACAACCAAAATACCAAGATGGAAGTGAATGTGCAGCAGGGGAAGCGGGCCCTTCTCTTGTTCACTTATCCTTCTTCCATACCTTCACTGCTCCCTCAGTCCCTCCTCGACCCTCCGTTACATGAGAGGAGAACAACTTCCTGTCTTCAGGTCATCAACCGTTTAGAAAAGTCCTTTGGATTTCTTCACATTCACCTGCTTCCAGCCGGGCAAAGCCCCATACTCCATCCTGTTCATGTCCAGGGCTTTCTGTCGGAGCAGCCACACACAATCAGTCACACCATTGTTCACTGTACAGACGTTCAAAAGTGATCTTCTCAGAACACACTCATGCATCAGTGAGATTTAAAACACAGCCCTCATTCTTTATTTTACATCTGCAGTATAATCTCCATGGACATATCTCCATGATTCAGTGTCCACAGCAGCTCAAAGGGTGTGAGTGAACAACATGCTAATCAAAAGATGGGTTAGAAAAAAAGTGATGATGATGAGTGGGATAGAGATAGTTCATGGTTGAGTTGAGTGAGGATGCTGTGCAACACTCCAGGTCATCCATGCTCATGTCATACGACTCACCTTCCCATGAGCCCCTGAACCCTGGAGGTTGGGATGAAGGAAGGAAAAGGTTCACATAAAGAAAAGAAAATGGCGAAAGCATGGCAGAACAAAATGGGAGACAAGATTGTAAGGGCAAAGAGGGAAAAAGCAAGGAACATACGGGACATCTGAAAAAGCAGAATGATGCATCTTTCGCCATAGAGTTGGAGAGAAGATCTAAAATATGCCTTTAACCTCACAGTTTTTCATAACAAGAAAGATTAAAGTCACATTTGACTCAACATATTATAAGTTCTATGGGGTTAAAGTCTGTCATCTTTCAACTTATTTTATTGTCATTTCCACAAGGATGCATTGGCAATTCGAAGAGTGTGAAACAACACCTGTCTTATCATTTTAAGGTGCAAAGTACAGTATGTTTTCTGTACTTTAAAACAGTACTTATTTGACTTTGTAGCTGCTATCCGTTTCATTATGTTAACTAGCTAGCTGCTAACTTTTACTGGCTGTCATTCGGTGCTGGGCAGTTGGTGTAAAGAGAGTTAATTTGAGCTTTTCAGCCACTTGCTGTAGATAAATATTCAGTTCAGAGGAGCAGAACACTCAAACAGTACAGGTTGTGGATCAGAAAAAACATAAAACTAAATAAAAAACACTGAAGAGCTAGAGGGAACTGCACACATGTTGTCCTGCTAAAGGTTTTCTCTTTTACTCATGTATTGACCGACATGATAGTTAATATCTTAAAGAAGTCCCTTTTAACAGTTTCTTACCTCGAAGTCTTCATCAGAGAGGTAGACCTCGAGGCGCAGAGGGTCCACGCCCTCAGGCAGCGGCCGGGCCAGAACCTCTGCCAGCGGGTATTTGGTCTTACACAGCCTGGCTAACACATCCTCCACCAGGATGATCTGGTTACACACCTCAGCCTCCTGACAACACACACAACAAATATATCATTTTTCAATCAAATAAGGAAGCTGGATAGTGGACAACAAATGTAATTAGGAAATCAATGAGACATAATGGCTTGCACCTGGAAAAATAAGTCTCTTTTTGTACAATAAGTGCTTGTTTTTCAGTACAGTGTATACACTAATGGCTAAAGGAAGGCACTGTGGGCAACACTGTTTAATATCAGATGATGTGGCTGGGAGTAATGAGATAATATGATGGGATGCACACACCCTCTCAGTGATCTCAGCGATGTCCTCTCTGTGCTCCCAGCTGGGGAACATGTTGGTGAAGGTGAGCGGCTCCAGACCGGCGTGGATCAGATATGCTTTGGGAGGCTTCTTCTCATTCTTTTCTGTGGATCAAAACAATGACAGAGCAGCTGTTTTACCAAGGGGAGTTCATGTTCATCATTTTCAATTTAACTAATTTGTTTTAAGATAATCTGAAACTGCCTGATGCTGAAAGAAGGAGCTAAATGTTGCATCATACACTACAAGAAATTGTTTTAAGTAGTTTGATGTGTCTAATAATAGAAGTGTATACCTCTGCAGTACTGCAGCACCGTCTCCATGGCACACTTCCTGTCAGAGTCCCAGCGGATTCGGGCTGAGCCGGTGCTTTCACTGTCCTGAGGCCACCAGCCCTGCCACAGGTACACTTCATGGTGATTGTCCACCAGGAACAAGGCTGAAAATCCAGAATGAAAACAAGATGAGGACTAACAGAGAGTTTTTAGGTTCAGGATACATTTAAAAAAATCATGTTATGGTTTACTTGCTTGTCCTATTGGGGAAAAACACACATACATGTATAGCATCAATCAACATGAACGTCTTCAGCACACATTGATGGATTGATATTCCCGATAGAGCAACGAGTCTTAGCTGCACACACACTTTCTCACTTTTACTTAAAAAGGCTGATATTCATTTATTATATGATGGTATATATGCAACAAAATGTCCAGCAAGGACATGCCGACGATATGTTTTAGGTGATTTCTAAACATTGATAAGCTTATTTTAATAGTAAAATGTTCCTCTCAGGAAATATATCAGTCACAATTATTTTATAAACCAAATTCAAGAGTTTAAAAATAAATAAAATTGATGATCTGTTAATTTATCAAATAAATATCTACACATTCTTATCAAATCTCCAAACACTCAGACGTGGATTTGATTAAAGAAATCCAGTTGAATTGGGCTTTAGTATGGATTATTTAGTAAAATGACTTAGATTGAGAAATATTTGAAGCTTTGTTGTTATGTAAATCAACTTTGAATATAAAAAGCATCCAGTAAATAAAAAGTTTGTATCTTGACATGTGCATTGATGTGTACCTGGCTGAGAGTCTGAATAGAGGTCCTCCTGCAGGAAAGGCATAGAGTTGACCAGCTTGGGGTCTCTGGCAGGGTAAAGGAACTCCACAGCTGCAAACTCCCCTGAGCTGCTGCTCAGCTGGTACAGACGAGGAGAGAAGTTAAACCTCCCGGGGTCTGGGGGTCAAAGGTCAACCACACACACATAAACATTTCATTACACTATCCATAGGTGTTTACAGTAAAGAAAAACAAGTTGAAAATCACTCATTGGGTTTCATGTACTTACCTTGCAGCATGCAGTCGTATGCTTTCCTGTCCCTCCTGCCGAGGGCTTCCCAGAATCCCGTGGGCTCCGCTCCCTCTTCACATTCCCGTATGGTCACCTTGCTGCTGCTGTGGAGGCCTGTTTCCAGAGGACAGCTGCACAAGAGCAAACGTGTCAAAACATCAGAAATGGATTTGGAAAAAGAAGTTTCAGGAAACTGCTTTGATTATTTGTTGGCAGTCAAAGTCCAGTAAAACAGAAGTTTGAATTTCACCTCTGGTATCACATTGAGTAGTGCTGATACTATGCCAAACCAAATTCCACTCACTTTTCTTTCATTTTGTTAGCGGCGGTACGTGCCACCTCCTTTGAGTGTGTCTGAGACTTGCAGCCGTGCCACAGGTAGATGAGGGCCTGGCTAACACTCAGCATCACCATGGAGACCCTGGAGCGCAGGCTGCTGCAGTGACAGGCCACCTCCAGCAGGTGGCCCTCCACCTCCGCCTCCCCGCGCACAGTGTACAGACGCCAGTCACCTGGGGGGAACAGGGGCAGAGTGAGAGGTAAGAAATAAGGATACATTTTAGGGCATTTAGCTTATTATGTACATGGAGACAACTCAGTTATTTGAGGTGTGGGAAATAAAGAGTCCCTGAGAGTTTCTGTGCGAGTGTTTATCCCTCAGGGTTGTTTTTATACTTGTAATCCAATTTCTCCCTAAGCTACAGCACAGTTCTCATACATACGAGACACTCATTATGGGCAGATGATGAATTTATGACTGCTACCGAAGCGATCATTAGTGTTAACTCAGTTCTAAGCAGCCATTGTGAGTCTTTTCCATTAAGAATGGTTGGAGATCATGTATAATTCAGAAAATATGGACCTCTAAATACACAATTTGCTTATTAGGCCTATTCCAAAATGATGGAATAGCGGCAGAGAGCAAACCGTGTGTTAGTCTTGATGATGAATGACTATCTTGAAGCGGTTATGTGGGCTTACTCTGTGAGTTTTCCTCTTCTTCTCTCCTCCCTGAGTGGACGACCATCCCTCCTTTGAAGCACTGCAGGAAACACGGAGGCTCCTTACCCTGCTGCACCTGAACCTGGAGGAAGAGGAAATGAGAGGGGAGTCAAGCTTATGCAGTTAAATGTGCAAAACATTGACAGACAAAGAAAAGAGACTTGTTATCTGCTCTCTTTTTTGTACCTGTGCTCCCCGCTCCTCGTCCAGCTCCACCGTCATCAGCGCCGAGGTTCCTTTCTCGCTGACGGTGGAGTTGCGGCCCTGCCAGAAGAAGTAGCAGCACTTCTCCTTTCCGGCCCCCGCCGTCTTCTGCTGATCCGGTTTCTGTCTCCTCCCAACTGATGAGAAGAGTTTGTTAGATTGTCTGACTAATAACTGACTACAGCCCTGGCAAAAGAAAATGCTGCATACGTATTATAATAAACTTTACCTATGGTTTTGGCCTAAATAAATCAGTTTACACAAATTTATTTATTTGGACTAAAGTTACAGTTAAAGATACATTTCGAGCATAATATCTGAAAAATGTGCTTTTGTGACTAGTGATGAACAAGATATTATAAGGAAGTTATTGATACTGTAATTCAAACTGGATAATCTGACACATTGGAAGACTTCTCTCAAGAGTTTTATATTTTGCATACTCATTATAGGAGAGGCATTTCAACAACAAAGTAAAGACCTGTCTATATTATATCTACAGCAACGGTAGAGATACAGCAACAAACATACAAAAATGGGGTCATCTAGTGTTGTGGCTTTTGAAGAGTGCATGATCTTATTAGTAGCATATTCAGCCTAAAGATATTTGTCTTCGAAGTTTGGAAAGAAACTGCCTGAGACTGTATAAGTGGTTGTGCATATGTAACAATTTAAAATCCTAACCTGCAGTGCTGACCATGTACTTCCACTTCATTACGTATGTGTCACCCTCGTGAAACTGGCCGATGCTCTGGAGCGGTATGCGGCTGTAGTCGAACTCCAGGATGTGCCACACCTCCACCGCCAGCGTGTTGATCTCGTAGCTCCTCCACTCCTCTGCCTTCACCAGGCCATAGCCACGCCCCACACTGAACCCGTCCAGTTTGGTGGAGACGGGCACCTGGAGCAGAGGCAGCATCAGAGAGGCGTCGTACGCACGGCGCTGATCAGAGGCAGACTGCTCCTGGGGTAAAGATCAACATGAAGTATGGAGTTAAGAATGATATATTATATTTTTCTCTCTGTGGCATTTTATCCTAGTAATAAGACTTTTATAATACTGAAGTACTTTTGGATACCTTTTGATCGGCGTTGTGGTCGTTGTTTCTTGTCGGGCTTGGTGTTTTCTTGGAGTCGCTCCAGTCAAGGAACTTCTCTTTGAAAAGGGTGGTTTCATTGTGTTGAGTCAGTCTGCCGAACACGGCCCAGTCAGGTCGGCCCTGGCCTTTCCTGCAGGTAAAGAGGATTCAGTTCAGTACAAAAATACTAGTACTTCAACTGACTATTCTCTATTTTCTGTTCTAGTATTAGTAGTCATCTATGGCATTTTGTGGCATGTTTTTGTTACTTTAAGTTTATGAAATCTCCTGAGCCACAGACAGAGGTGTAAACACACTCTTGTTCTATAATTATGTTACCGTACTTAGGTATAAGTGTGTTGCACTCTCCCGGGTCGAGCGGGTTGATGTCACAGTTTGTGTAGTCGAACGTGCCGTTCCACAGGTGCTTCGCCAGCTGGAAGGCCACCTTCCTCTGTGCCAGCGTCACTTCCTTTCCATGCCATATATACATCTCACTGCCAAAGTCAAACACCAAGACCTGCATAGAAGCACAGAAACAAAAAAAGGTGTAATTTCTTATATTACCACTGGATGGCACTAAACTACTAAACATTTGAACCCTACACATAGTGGCTTATTTACAGCACAACATATAAAAGATACATTTAGATTCGAGTCAGGTTGTCTGACCTCCTTTGGGTTCAGCAGGGAACAGCGAGGCACTTTGGCCCAAAAGTCATCATCTGGGACCAATTTGTCATCCATCAGGCGATAGATACAGTTTGTCTCAACAACGGCACTCTCGTACAGCTCGTCTTCATCTGGCGTCCCAGCAGCTGCAAGAAGAAAGACCAGGCCATTAGCTTGCATTGCTACAGAATCTAGTTTCTCAAAGTGTGCTTTATGCCAGTTATAATGTCTTACACTGATAATTGGACTGCCCTCCCAGAATCTTCCAGAAATCCTTGGCAGTATGGCTGTTTGTGCTGACGCACTCCTCGATGACCTGGACATAGTTAGCTCTGCACCCTAAATCTCTCTTTCTCTGGATGAAGTTTGACAACTCTGAAGCCTGAAAGAATGACAGAGAACACTTGTATTACATTAAACCAATGCATTCTGGTATATCAAAAACACAGGGTTTCTGTGCTTTCAAAGGCAGACGCACCATAAAATGTGAGGTACATAAATCTATGCATTTTTTAGGTTAACTTTTGGAGGACACAACCCCATTACTTTGAGGGGAAAAGTTCAAGTTCATTACTCAGGAACAAGAGGTTGCAAACTTCAATGACCTAAATTCAAACAACCCCTCGTAAATAATGAGGGCCATGACTCAGAGCTTTCCTCTGTGTCCAATTGAGGTCAGTGTTCTGTTGAGCCAATCACAGGTCATCAGAACACTGTACTGTAAGCTTTGTTTTGTGTCCATTTCCTGCAACAACCCTCAGACACACACATTTCCTTTCTGTCAGCACACACTTCCTGTGCCACCATTGCTTCCTCCCAAGGCTGTGTTTACATCCTGCACGTGAAGGCCTACCCAGATTACACCCTTGCTCTGCTTTTGTTGACTGAAAGTTAAGTCTCAATCTAGCTATTTTTGCTTTTGTTATTTTGCATCCCTCAAAAGCAGGACCCACCTTGTTCTTCTCTATGACGTTGGCAAACTCTCCAGTCCAGATGAAGCAGTGGTGAGGTGTGATGAGTAGGAAACAATCTCCGCTGTTCAGGGAGGACGCTCTGGGCTCCACCAGCCTGGTCTGGACATGCCGTCGGCCTGGAGTTACATGGGCAGGAAAAAACAACGCAGGAACAGGTGGCTATCAGTGACAGCTCTGAATATCACTGTCAGCATGCCTGCATTATCATACAAGGTGTTGGGGCAACAACATGCCAGCCATCACCATTTGACCCTGAACATGTATGTACACGTGTCCACCTTGTCAAGGACCCACGGTTTGCAATCTACATTATATCATACATTTGTCTCATTGACAATCAATCCCATTGGCTATTCAGGTGTTTCCATCAGATGCGATTCTTAAGCAGGTAGCTAACTTCCCAACAAAGTGATACCCCCCATGTGGTGGATTTGTTCCGGATTACACACAGTGGGGTTTTTGGAAGAGGATCATCCCTGGATAGTTTGAGGTGACCTAAGGAGAATGATTTAGAGCAACAGCTGTCACCAACAGACGTATAAAGGAGGAGTAACGACACCGAAATAGACCAACTCATGTATCTTATTTTAGATATCCTCTCGAAAGGAGGCATCCTCCAAAGCTTTGTGTAATGCAGTAGCTATTTGTCCTTCTATACTCGTGACAACTTAATGTAACTTAGGTAAAGATGCTTCACTATTGCCTCACTACCAATATATTCCTATGTCTAACAAAATATACAACCTCATTTAAAAGATTGGGAAAAAGTAGACAGATGTTTTGGAACCCTTTCTGATTGGCTGGCTTGTTAGCATAGTAAACATGTTGCATCTTGTAGCCTTTCTGTTCAAAGAGGCTGACCTCAATTTACTTTTGTAAGGATGGGGCTTTCAATGGAAGACTGAGGTATTATTTTGCACAACATGATGGTTTATGTGCCCTCTTAAAACAAGACCTTGTAAGCTACCCTATTAGAAACCTTGTTGTGGAAGTTAAAAGCAAACAATAATCATTTTGAATGTGTTGGATTGAATTCAGCTCTAAGCTAACCTAATGATAGTTGTGTAGCTCTAGTTGCCTAATTCACTAGATGTTATAGTGCCATCATCAGGTCAAGGGCCTGTTTGAGGTGCAGATGCACCAGTCTGTGTTTGTTTGGAGCTGTCTTTTGGTGCAACTGACCTTTGACCTGTAAGAGCATGAGCTTCTTGTAAGGCACGGCGCTGTTGTTGGACATCTGCTCAGAGATGTTGACGCTGCGCAGGTTGACACTGCTGAAGTTCTCCTTGCTGGCCAGTCCAGCCAGAGCCACATCAGAGAAACCAGAATTCTTATTCACTGTAGTGGACACAACAGAGCACAGAGAGGGGACATGAGACTCACAGAAACATAACAAAAAACAGTACAACATTAAATCATTACATTTGTGCTCCTATACACAGATGAGACAACAGCTAAATGACCTTGTAAGCCTGGTCTTTATATGACAGCAACTGATATAGAACACTCCATACACAAGTGTTTGTATTGCTGTCAGAGGAGGTGAAGGAGGACGTTATGGGAGTATCATGACATTGAATTTGTGGGTCATCTCTCACAACAAGCTACAGACTACGTCAGGATTTTGAGCGCTGCTCTGTACAATGACAGGAAACTGACTCCAACTCAGATGTACTGTAGGTCAGTATGAGTCAAAGCAACACATGGTGTATTCCTAAGTAGTCTTATGCATTTCAAGCTCCTAATCTATCCCCACTCACTCTTTTCAGTCTTCATCCTCTTGCTTTCCAGCAAGCCGATGTTGAGCCTCTGCTCTGTGTACTCGTGTCTGATGTCCTGCCTGGCAGCCAGCATCTTCAGAGGGTTCCTAGATGACTGGACGTTACGTGTCGGGCGCACAGCTCGTCTGTGCTGCACCATCTCTGACGCCAGTCTGCGGAGAGGTCAGTGAATAAGCATTGTCAACAGAGTTGAAGTAGTGTTGTAATGAATATTGAGTCAGTGGTATTACTTAGAAATGACCTCTGTTGGTGAGAGCTTACTTTGGGACCTGGGGGCCGAAGATGGCATCAAAGTCGTCATATATCTCCACCTTGTTGGTATTGGCGGGGACTTCCTCTACTTGGCGGTAGAACTTGGAAAAAGTTTCATCCTCAAGGGACATCACTGCCTTAACCTTCTTCTGAGTGACTGTGATGGTTGATTCTGGCAGTCCAAATGCTGAAGAGAAGAAGAATCAATAATTGGTCGTATGTTAATAATGTCAAAAAATCATCTCATTGTGTGAACATTATGAAAGGTCTGACATCAGATCATGCTGAACTTGTAGACAGCATACCGAACAAGACTGACCTTTACTGTTGAGCTTGCCTAAGAATGATTCCAGTTTATCCAGCTTCAAGTCTGTCTCCAGGTTCAGATCTGGGACGGCCTTGATCTCTGCAAACCGCACACACATATACACACACAGCTGTTAGAGCCATAAATTGACTGTGTTTGAATATAGCACAAAGACTATCTCTGTACAGGCAGGAAGTCTGAGGCCCAATCCCAATGTCCACACTCACAGCTCACCAACTTTGAGGTGGGTTATGCTAGGTTAACAAGGGGATAGGGCCAACCCATTGTCAAATCAACAAGTGCATGAGGGCTCATGTGGCTCTTTTGGCAACTCAATTAGTCCACATTACTGCAGACTCTGCCTGAGAGATAACCTACAGTTCATAGTGAAGGAAGGCACGAAAGGGATATAAAAACATGGATGGAGCTGCTTGTTCAAAGATTGGGATTGGGCCCCTGTTTCTGTTGTTCAGAGGCCAACGTGCCAACAGTGAAGCTGACTTTGAACAATGACTGAGCATGAACAGTTGCATGTTGCATATGTCACAATGAAGTAGAATCCGAAAATGTTTACTCAATCAGTCACAGGCATTCTAACAACACTAAACAGCCGCTAAATATGAATCCTACTAAAATTAAGACCCATGCATCTCGATGGTAAGTTTGTCGTATTGTTTACATTCTATTAGGCTATAATGACCTAATAGATGTCTCACAGCAACACCAGCCACATTAGTGATGATGTTTGTGGTTTTGGTGACGATGATGATGATGATGATTGCATTCAGGGCAACACTAACAAAAAGAAAGGAAAAAGGGAATACACCTTCATAATCAGACATCTCCTCCATGTCTTTTGAAAAAGAAGCAAAGAGAATTAATGACATGGTGTTAGAAAGAGGTGAGTCCCAGAATCATTCCAAAAACTCGAAATGTAGCATCAGTGAGCTCAGAGAGTCTGACATTGTATAACAGAGAAATACACCCAAGTTCAAGAGAACAATTCAGTTAATCAAAGTCATGTCAGCTAAGATTAAATTGGATTGAAGAAGCAGCTCAACACTACAGTCTTAAATAACCCATTTAAAGAACCTGGCCAGCTCAGGTAACAAGGGTGTAATGACAAAAAAGCTAGGAAGAATACAAAAAAGAAACTGACCCTCCTGTGGTTTGGAGATGGCAAGGCTGCTGTTCTTGGGTTTGGAGGTCACTAGGGACTGGAGGGCTGAGGGGGCAGCCAACCCTGTTGTATGAGCAGAGAAAGGTGTGAACATCCATGCTCTATACATGTTATGGCATGAACAGCATTTTTTTTCACTTTAACTTCATAGGTTAAGACAAAAATTGCAATGTTACCAACACATTGGTTCTATAGATGATTGGTGACCCGTTGTTGGCCTCACAAAGAAAACAACAGGTGTGTGTTTTAAAGTCATATTCTAAATAATAAGGAACAATATGCAGCAGTAGTACAGTATATGTGTAGGAAACAATATAACTAGAGCAAACAACTAACTTTAAAAAGGCAGTCAAAGCTAAAGAGACTTTATAGGTGCCTGTGAAGCTGGCTAAGGCTCCATTAGCTATAATCTTGCTAATCTCCCAAAAGACAAATTAAACTTGCCATCAGCTGCCCCCTCTGGTTGAGCCTGAAGCTAATATGGAAGTTTCCGACAAAAAAAGTTCCGTCTCTCAGCAGCCATTCTCTGGAGGAACGCAGAGAGCTAATACTGAACAGCAGACTTAACACTCTAAGGTGATATGAACTGTGCACCCTGTTTGCATAGCAATTCTCAGAGATGGAGAAGGAATGAAGTGAAAATATGTGTGTTCAGTTTCCCTCTGACCTTTCTTCACCATGCGTGCAGCCACAGTGAACTGGGTGGAGTCGTTGGCGGCTCCGTGGCCTTTCATCTTCCAGGCCTCCTCTTGGGCTACTATCAGCAGCTTCCTCTCCTGGATGGACATGTGCGCATCGCTCCCCTGGCTCTCCGTCTCAGAATCAGCTATTCTCTAAGATCAGAGACAGGAGGAGGGAGAGGTTACCGTCAGCTACAATACAAACTTTTAGAATGAATGCTCCTGATTGACAGTTAAAGGAATCATCCACCCGAGGGTAATTTGCTGTAATATATCTTCAGTTTGTGAAGTTCGATGCATTCCAGAAACCCTTTTGTGAGTATATGACGTAACTGTATCCACAATATTTATTTTTGTTCGAATTCTGGAACGACTAAGGTACTTGAGTTGAAATAAATAACTTTCTTATAAGTTTGTTTTCACACTCAACAGAAAATAATACATACTGAAAAACACAATAGAACCATCTTATATCGGCATTGGATGATTGTTAATAAGTGTTTAAATGTTGTATTTGCTTTAACAGCGAGCGATATCCACAAAAGACAAAGTAGCAGAGAGGTTAAAAAGGTTTTAGTGTCACTCATGAGTTAAACAAAAAACACATTTAAGTTAAGAATGAAAAAGAACAAGGGCAGAAAGTATCCTTTAGAGACTTATATTACATTACTCATTAGGTTCACATTTTATTTTTAAAATGTACATGTGTGCAAAGGCTACTACTTGGGAGGGGGAGTTTTAAGAGATTTAATGTATGAGAGCACAGATTTGACAGGGTCACCTTCCGTCTCCAGGGGTGTCTCGCATCCACCTGCATGGGTCTGGGAGATCTGATGGTCTTCACAACCAAAAAGGATGGATGAGGAAGGTAAGAAAGGATGAGGATTTAGAGATAAGGATGAAGAGATGGTCGGAAATGGTCATGCTTTGCACAAGCATTTGATGCTAAAGGGGTTGCCATGCTGACTTCATAGGCGAAGTGACAAAGCGTTGGGACGGGGATAAGTGGCTTGAAAGTGGAGCAGGGTGAGCGTGACTGAATGTAAGGTGCCCAGGTCGGTGAATTGGTTTTTAATGTGAGGGAATTCAGTGTCAATGCCCACACAGGTATGGCTGAACAGCATTTGAGAAACCTTACAGGGAAGATGCATGTCGAAACAATGGGGTTTTGAATTGGTGTGTGGTTTCCAAAGCAAGGGAGGTGGCGACACAATTAATCGGCAAGCAATGCATGCAGCTAGAGATAATGCAGCTTTTTACCTGGCTTGCTGACTCATCAGGGGAAGGAGTATGTAAACGAGGCTCAGGTGGAGGAGAGAAAGTAGAGGCAAAGAGCGGATCCTATAGAGACATAGCCGTGGAAAAAGGTAATAGTATTATACAGATTTTACACATGAAGATACGTTTAGTAGTCAGGGTTAATGCTTGCAAGAACAGTCGTTTAGGTGTACTAACCACTGTCATAGTGATGACATCAGAGTTAAGTTGGCCAGAGCTTGGTGACTACACATTTATTTGCTCTTTATTTTGGTTTCATTAGAGTTCATTTGTTGTTTTTTTAATCTGGAAAAGACTGCTAAATCTTTTGTACTTTATTATTTAAATTAAATTATTTTAAGCACAATGTGTAAACCTATAATATATTATAGATACAACATTATTATAGACAATTTTATAAAGTTATAAGGTTGTTATGGTGGACAAGCAAGCAACTACCTTCTTAAACATTCAGCAGATGCAGGGCAATATTTGTTCTCATTAGTTCATATGTTTTCACCAGACTTGTGCTAATGTGTGCATTTCCTTAGATGCTAAATGCTCCAATATGATCCCAAGGTAATGGCTATCTTTGTCTGTTGTTACAGTACAGCACACAGGGTTAATAATTCCGTGGGTTTGTCAGTACACCTGACCCCTGTCATGAAGAATATTGATAATGCAGCGTGTTCTTTTCACTTAAAAAGGGAAATCTTAAAATGTTATGTCTATCTTAACATTGCAATCAGCCTAGAAATCATCCATAATATTAGAATGTAAACGCTTCTTTACAGCATTACATTTCTTATATCCACAGAAATATTACAGAGGAAATGACCCCAGTATAGCCTTGAGCATCAGGCATGGAGAGGAAACGGGAGCGCAGAAGTGTGGCAAGCCGTTTGAATTTAACTTCAACAACAGTTCTGGCCTTGACTATCAGAAAGAGATTATAGTCCCTCTCCAGGCATCATTCAAAGGTAACATTTCCAGAACATATCTCGAGAAGAAAAGTTAGGAAGATTAGGACAAACACCATTTAAGCAGGCACAAAGACAAAACATCCACAGTGTGAGACTGACAGTCATTATTCTGAAACCCGAGCTTGCATGAATTAAAGAAGCACACCAACCAGTTACACACCTGCACCCTGATCCTAAAGGGAAACACCATCACAAGGTACCACTACCAATTTCACCACATGTTTGCCACACTCTGGATGTATTTATCAAGAGCAGGAAGTGTAAAGCTGTGACTAACCCAATCCGATAGAAAAGCACTTGATAAATAGCACCGCAGTGTGTTCAGTGTGTTTTCGGCCTTGCACACTGGCCTTACCCAGAGCTGGTCGGACACAGCAAACTCATCGATCATCATCAGTTCTTCATCGTCCTACACAAGAAGTCGCAGGAGAGAAAAGGATGTTGCTAAAGGGTCTGTTTTCCGGGAAAATAATTTCACGGCCAAATCACAAGATCAACTCCCATATAAAACATTTTGGATACACCGATTGGAATTTCTAATCTGTTAGTTTCCTTTTTGAGGCCCTTTAACAAGTGTACTTTGGTGGAACGCACCAAGACTACGGAATTTATGGTGTAACGAGATTGGCAATTCCACCCAAAAACATGTTCTTTTTGGAACAATGGGAGTCTTTATTTGCTCAGTTGGCATTCGTTTTGTATCTTCCTTATCTTAAACCTGGCTCTTCTTTGATCTGAAGGAGGAAATTGATTGAATTGTGTTCACTGGCCCTGATGAGTGGGAGGATGAAAACAAGATGAACAATACTAACTGTCCTTTCCCTTGACCTCTACTTCACAATCATTTATGGTCCCGATTTGATGAAAACATCATGCTCTTTGTAGAAAACATCAGAAATTGGCTGCTCAAAAAAGTCAAAAACAGTTGAATCTGACCTTAGATGAACGGACAACCTCAAATCTGAATGTTATTCGGCTGAACAAACCCTGATAAGCAGCTGGAAACAAAAACAGCAGCTGATGTGGATGGTAGCAGTTTGAATATGTCTAAACAGAGAGGTACATGTACCGTCCCACCCTAACCCTTCCTTCAAAAACAATCAAAGGATGCCAACACAGAAAAATACTTCACATGCAGAGGATGAAATAAAGTTTATTAAGGTAAAGGACATGCAAACAGAGACAGAGGAAACCGAAGAATGAAAGGTTACATGCAGATCAGTGGAAAGCAAGGTTAAGCAAGGTTAAAGCCAGGCAAGATGGAGAAACAGAGGCTACATATTATTAAAAGCTACATACAGTATTAAAAGCACACACAAAGTATTTAACTTTTCTATTTGTATCTCAATGTGTTTGGAATTTGGGCAAAATTAGGCTTTCAAATTCATCCTAATGTACTCTGCTCTTGATAATTGCAAATTACAAGTGTAACAAATAAACAATGTATTCTGCCATATGGACGATTATGGCTGCAATCATTTAAATGGAACAAATTGATACAAATGTGATATGTTCCATTTTTGCCTAGTTTTAAATAACTGTTTTTATTTTATGATCATGGTTGAAAATATGCAAATACTTCAGAAATTAAAATTACAATGAATCTCAACATTGCATGATAATTGCAATGCTATTTAATTAAATAAAAAAGGGACATTTTTTTATATACATGCAATATACAGCCTCAACTCGGCTTTTGAATTGAAATGATGCCTTTAGGATGATCATAATCTGCCAATTTGAAGTTTAAATCCATATCACATTGATGTGAATATTAGAGGGCACACTAAAGGGGAACACCAACATTTTTTCAAAGAGTTTAATGATAGTTAAATGTGTATTATCATTCATGCAAAAAATAAAAAGCACCTTTCAAATAAAAATAAATGATTTCATTTGAATATACAAAATGAAATATAATACACTAAAATATCCATTGAATACAAACAGCATGAAATAAGAAATAATGTGCGACTGATCCAGATACAACAGTATCTATTTAACTCCCATGACTGAAATTCATGCAATTTAAGTCTTGTTACAGTCCAAGCAGAAAAACAAGAGACAGAATAGAGGAAAGAGAGAAAGATCAGAAGAAAGACATGGACAATACACAACCTCTCTGTTTGAAGACATCCAAAATGATTACCATGTGCCCTTTAAGGATTCTACTGAACTGATTGTCTAATGGTTGTCCTCCTTCTGACAAACTATTTCCGATCAACAGCCAGACTTCAGAGACTGATACAGGAAATGCTTTCTGTGATAATACAACACTGGATCAAATCTAATTACTGCAGCCTCACTGGCATGTCACTGCGCTGCATTAGTGCTGCATTCAAGTGTCATAGAGTGCTGGAGTGTCTGTTAAAAGCTGTTCCCAGCAAGAGTTATTGTGTTTGAAATGTGTACTTGCTCCTGAAATGTTCAACGTAATTTAAACAAGACAGTTTGCCATCTTTTCTACACATTTGGAGTATAGTCATGATGTAACAGACAAGACATAATAGCCGCAGTCTGTCTGTCTGTTAGTCTCAGTGAGTGTGCAGGTCAGGTGGTTACCTTCTTGTAGCTCTGCTCCTCCTCCCAGAGCTGAGCCTGCTGTTCGCCCACGTCGCCCTTCATCACATCCTGCTTCCTATTGATCCTGTTCCTCCAGTCATCCGCGCCACTCTTCTTCAACAAGGCCACTCTGAGATGGAGAGAAAGCAGAAGGAGAGATAGTTACAATAACGTTTACACTAGGGGAGAAATTACGGTACACATTTTAAGAATATGCTTAAGAAGGAAGTGTTTTGACCAGACTGACAAAAGAAAAAACAATATTTAAAAAAAACAAATCACAATAATACAAATAGTAATGAGGTCAATGAAGCTGTTCAACCAGCTGGAACACAGAGACCTTACTCATCTAACGCTTAACAAATAATGATATACCAAAACTATTCCTATTAGCAGCTTGTATTTAATAGGACTAATGACAAATAAGGAAAAAATGCACACAGAGATTCTTAAGTAAAAACACAATATAATATGTATGTATGATATGCAAGACTTCGCTTGCTAAAAACTCAGTTTACTGTAGCTGCCTCTCAGCTTTTAACTCAACCTGTCACAACAACAAAAAGGGATGCTGCCTTGTGCCGTTTAGTCTCATCTGCAGGACTGTTTGCCTCTGCTTAGTTTTTGCTGTCTTCCATGCAGACAGCATATCATTTAGCAACCACGGTTAGAAATAAGGTTAAGTTCTGGGTAAACACACTGGTGACAGTTTAAGTACAATAAGACATACAGATCACTTAGAGATGCCAGTCAGTGTAACTGCTGGAAGAGTATTTGGCAGGGTTAGATTTAAACAGTTAAAATGAAACAAAAGGTGCTTGGATTCATTTTAGCTAAAGTAAATATAGGAGACACATATTGGAAAACCGTTCTATGATAAATACTAATTTTAGATTTAGAATTTGAACATTAAGAAAACTGGGTTACTTATAAAGCATATTGAACGTTTTTGGGTGACAAACTTAACATCTGCTTCACATCTGACTGACAAGCAAGAAATAAGAGAAACAAGTTCAAACAAAGAACAAGAAAAAAATGTCACAAATACACATTTAGAACAATTATACGAAAGAAAAGTATAATCCTTTTTTAGTAAAAGGCCTGGCTGAATCGTGTAGGTAAGTTTAAAGGTAATGTTCATAGATTCGAACACTTCAAGCACCTCTTAGCATTACCATTACCATTAGCTCAGCGCATACCAACTAAGAATGTGTTGGTGAGTATACCATGAAGTGCTTTAAAAATCAGTTAAAGACACTGCCTGATGTACAGTAAAAGTGTGAATTAGTCTCTCAGAGGAAGAAATGATCGGAGTTTAGCAATATTTTGAGCTTGAAGTATGGAGTCAAGAACAGAGGCTTAATTATTGAGCTCTCATCTCTGAGTATGGTGCAGATGAGACCCATAATGGAGGGGTCAGACTGCTGGCGGTGCCCTCTGCCCCTCTAACAACCACCCCTCTGTGACCCAGTGTGTGGACGTCCTGTCCCGCCCCGGGGCTCTACAAGAACGGCAAAAAACAGGATGAAAGTAACTCTGAATACATGCGTCCAGCTGTATCTAGGATACAGATCCTGCCTCCTGTAAAATCCTTTGAAAATGGGCAGGACTGAAAGACTGACATGGTGATGGAGTGAGACAAAGTACAACAAACACACTGGAACAAGCACAGCCTTTACCACCAGTCTACATGTACTTCTATTATGTCATTGATCAATTTGGAGCGCAACGGCTGCATGGTGTCAAACCAAGAGGACTAGTCTGTGTGACATAACTAGATTTATGTAACTATTTCATCCAATACAGATGTCAGTTGAAAGTCAAATGGACATGATGAACAAGTGCGCTTAATGCACTACAATGATTTAACGTTACAAAGGATAAAAAACAAATAATGAAAATGAACCCTCTTTTGTCTAAATGTCATCCTTTACTGAACTACTGACCCAAAAGGAGTGTTAGCACATGACATACAAGAAGTAAAACAGCATTTTAGACGCCTAAAGGAAGAAAAACAATAACTCAATCAAAGCCTTAAATCCGGCACAGCACCACACACCAGGCTCACCTCTCTTTGATGGACATTTGTCTGGCCATCATCATGTTGCTCAGTTCATCTCCCTCGTCAGGCTGATACAGATCGTCTGTGTGTGTGTCTGGAAGCTGATACAGATTCCTGGGCGAGCCAGATGCTGCTCTGGATGTTACCACTGCAGACTCCGGCAGATCTGTGAGCAGACAAGCACGCACATGATGGATTTAAAATCAATACATGGACATCCACTACATAAAGATGAGCGGCTGCCCATAGAGGAATGGATTTTAAATGGCACTTTACTGCTCGTATCAGACTCCATGATATTTCCTATTTAGGATACACGCCCCTTAATTACACAAAGTTGAATGACTATAAGGTTTTGTATAAAAGAGTACAGTCATGGCTCTTAAAGTGCAAGCTAAGCAGCACAAAACAGCGTGGGAGCAAACATCTTTCATGCTTACCAAGAGGCTCTTGTCTGCCTGTGAGAAGCAGCGCAGACACTCACAGCTTTTACCCCCCTGCCACAGCTGTAATCAAATAACCCACGCTGTTTTGTAGTAACACTGAAGCTCTCTAGCAAAAGTACTGCCATTTGTCTGTGTGTGCTTCCATACTTTTCCATCACGATACAACAATTGTCTGACTGATGTTTGTGCTCTCTGAAAATATGTATTCTGATACAGAGAGAATCAAAGTGTTTGGCTCCAAGTGTCTGCTGCTCAGACATGGAGGAAGCCTGCAAACCACCATCTGAATTAACATTGTCACGGTCACAGGAAATGTGGTTGACTGAGGAATAGTTGTTGACTGTGGCCTGCAATTGACACCGGTGTTTATTTAGTCTCACAGTTTGTTCTTTAAATATTTTAAATTCACTTCAGCATCACTTTCATTTCTTAGATTATAATCTATTAGACCCACACTAATTTTACAAGGATTCCTTTTCCACTTAGCTAACATGACAACAACATATTGATCAGTAAAACATGCTGGTATTTAGCAGGAATAATGGTAATCATGCTCACAAAGTCATGTGTTAGCATGAGAACATTTGTTTATTATTAAAACAAATTGAAAATGATATTATATTTATTGTATTCTTGGGAATTGGCTCATTACATATTAATAGCCAACTTCCTTTAGCTGACAAGTTGTTGTTTTTTTTTTCAACCTTTTTTTTATGTTATACAAAATAAATATCAAGAAGGTATGGCCGGATCCTGGTCTTCTGTTCTTACCTCTACTGACGGCCCTGCTCCTCCGACTCTCTGGGTAGTGTTCTTCCTCCCTCAGATACTCCTCCTGCCTCTCCTGGAGCATGTAACTCTCTGAGCTCTGCACGTCCCCCCACCCTCCGGCAGGCCACTGCTCCTCCCCCTTCTCCACCACCACCTCCTCCCTCCTCTCTCTGCCACTCTGAGGCTGGGGCAGAGCGGCCTGCCTGACCACTCCCTCAGGAGAGGGTAGTTTCCTCTTCCCTCCTCCAAGATAAGTGCCAGCTTCTCCCTGGGGGACGTTTTGGTACCTCTGGTGGTCCGTGACTTCCTGGGACCTCCATGAGGGTGCATCTGGGTTGTGAGGGGGCAGGGACCGGTCAGAGCTGGGAGGGAGGGGTTCAACCCGGGCTGCTGCTCTGGTTATGTGGATGTCTCCGGCATGGTCAGTGGAGACTGTGCCTTCTCTCAGAGCAGAGGAGGAGGATGAAGTAGGGAGCCGAGAGCCTGTTCCGTTATGAAGCTGGAGGAAGCAAGAGACACAAGCAAAGAAAAAAGTTGGTCCATTTGCGATACAGAAAACATTTCAGGAAAACTGCACACACACACTCAACACTGAGAGAATCATGCTGACTAATCAGCGCCTGCTTGACTCACTGCACTTCCTGAGCATCAAAGGGCAGCCTATCTCTCCAGTCAATTGCAGCCCACATCACAAAGCCATGCCAGCATACTCCCTCACTCACAATGCTGTGGCCAAAATACACACTTTCCAAATTCATAACTTCAGTTAAAGAACTAACCAGACATTGTTGATGAGTAATAAATGAGAAGCAGCAGTAAACATCCAGGAAAACCATCTTGCAAAACAGAATCCTTAAATGTCTTAATCTTCTGCTTCGATTAGCTCTCCCACGCTTTCCCTCTCAGAAAGAGTTGCCAGTTCTGAACGAGCTGATGAAAAATAGCTGCTTTCAGTCCATGTGTTGGCGAACAAGAGTATAAGTGCTTTTGTTCCCCTCTCCTCCGACACAGAGACATCATGTCATCAGCAGCATCACCCATCACACCCTCCACAGTGACACAGCATGATGATGAGAACTGAGTCAGAAGCCGGGCAATGCTCGTTACATTCATAGTGAAATCACACAACATGGATATAGGATGCCAAACAGCACGTGTTCACAGAAATGTACGGCCATTTCTGAGAAGAGTGCCCCAGCTCTATCACTTCCATTGTCTCAGGCAAATGCATGGTGACTGTTCAGAGGAACCTTACTTGTAGGAGCTCTACTGGGCTGTCAGATAACTGCTGTTCATCAAGGGAGTCTATGTCTGAAGGCTCCTGGAGCAGAAACACGCACAGGCTACAATGCTTGGTTCATGTATTCTCTATTTCTTAGACAGGTTTTACCATAATTAATTGCAAAATATATGGGGAAGGGGCCACTGTTTTATTTGGCCAGTTTTCTACTTATATGATGGTCAATAGTCCTAATATCACATATTTCTTTTTCGAGGTAGTCTTATTCTGTTTTTACCTGCTGTAGTTGTTTCCAAGTAAACGTGTGTTAGGGGAGTTTATTTACAAATCTAGAATAAAGAGTGTCATATGTTATCTTAAGCCAATAGGCATGAATATTTTTTTACACAGTATTTCCTTTAAATAATTAACACTTGGAGATAATCGTTGTCGGTTTTCTTTCTGAGAGAAAATTGTTGTCGCCCCATCACTTTCTTAAAACCACAAAACAATTTTTTTATTTTAGTATGGACAAACAGTGAAGTTATTCCTTTAAAAGATATTTCCAAATACAATATAACATGATTCATAAAGCCAAATAATAAGGCAATGTGTGTGTTAGAATACTTATGTTGTCCTAAATGAATATGTTCATAACAATAATGGTTAACAGTAATAGTAACTTCAGTAGAAAGTGAAACTAAAAAGTATGGGGAGAAAAGTAAGTATTATCCTGTAGTTCGCCTACCTGCTCCATATCTCCCAGGGTGATGGGTTGTGTCTGGTAGCGAGCGTTGGCCCTGCGATTGCGTGTGTCCCCTCTGATGCGGGTCACCCTGATGGGAGGCTGAGACAGTCTGTTGAACAGTGCCATCTTTTCTGCCAGGCTGAGGGTGCAGAGGTCAGGCTCGTCCTGACCCTGACTCTGGCCCGTTCCCTCCACTGTGGACACTGGCTTTGAAGCCTGGACCTCCTGCATCTCCTGCACCTGCCGGGCCTCCCGTGCCTGCTCCCGTGCCTGCTCCCGGGCCGTGTTGCTCTGCTGCATGGATGCCTGCAGGCTAAGGGTGGGGGGACATCCCAGAGACAAAGAGGTAGGAGAAAGGGAGACTTCTGGTAAGCATTGGAAGGAGCTCATGTAGCTAGCAGCATGCTACATTGCAGGCAACATTGTGGAGCTTTAAGAGTTTAAAAACGGTTGTTACACAGGAGTGAGTCATGCCCACCACAAACAAAACTGTGATATTCAGTAAACTCATAATAATAGTAACAATTAAATCATGTAGTTTCCTCCAATCACACAGGAGGGCACAACTCAAAAAGCCAACCATTTACATCCTGTGGAGTAAAACCCACTCTGAAAAAGAACACTATGCCGTGGTGTATGAGCAGCATTCAGTAAAGATCAATCATGTTAGTCACACACTGTAAGTTGGTGGGAGCATTCGTGGCCGTGCCCTTGTACCTGTATGGTGGGACAGTGCTGCAAACTAGGGTGGGGCTAGGGACGCGTGCCACAGCAGTGTGTACAGTCACCGTGTGTGGCACGTGAGTGGGGACGCTACAGTAGTGAAGGACAGGGACAAAGTCACAGAGTGGACAGAGAACACACAGGGAATGAACCAGATGAATTCCAAGCTAAATGGTTCATTCAAACTAAGGGAAAGGAATATAAAGATGGTTGAGGTTCAGAAAGATGGCTGCAGGCTTAAACCACAGTGTCATTTCAGAATGTGTGAAGACTTTCGAATAAAATGTTTAATCAAGTCCAGAGCAGAACATTTGATGATGTTGCTGCATCATAATGCTTGTGGTTGTTTAAAGTATTTATAGGCTTACGTGGCGGCGATGACAACTTCCTCAGTGGTGACAGGCTGCGTTCTGGATCGATCTTGTGTCCGTCTTAGTCTCCTGTCCACCGCTGCATTCCTGGATCGATGCTTAGGAGCTCCGCCATCAATGCTCTTCTCGAGTTCCTGTATGGAAACGTTGGGGATAAATCAAAGAAATATTTCATTAAACAGTGACAATGGGTTTGACAAATAAATTAGCTACCAAAGTATATCAAACTTACATTATAGTGATTGAAGACAGATGAAGTGCATGAGGATCATAACTACTATCAAAGCTGTTAATAGGTCATTCATGTATCTTATACTGACCTCAGCTTAAGAAAAAAGAGACTAGGAAGGCAAGTCTGAGGTCAGTATGTAACACAAAGTCTTATGAAAGTCTTTATCTTCAAATCCTTACAGTAGTAGTAGAACAGAAAATAAAATCAGGACAGTGTCAATGTATGCATGTCCATGATTGCAAGCAGATTTCTCTATGCTTGGTGTCTAAAAACAACATGTAGGCTATAGATAGGGTTACTGTAGGTGATAGTTGAAGCTCACCCTGAAGAGAGAGCGCTTGGCTGCTACACTCAGCTTGGCCCGCTCATCTAGCTTCTCATCCTCAGCTGCAGGGAAAGAAACAGAGAGAGACACATTCAAAAGTCAACCTGCTGTTTTCAACCTATTCATGGTGCTTACATTACGTGGCTAATGCTATGGCTTGTGAGAGTTGTCATTTCAGCTCTAGTCTAAGGAACCATTGTATTAAAGACTCCTAAGAATTTTGAGGGGGACAATCTACAACCATGGTCATTGTAAACTATATTTACTATGCGGGAATGCAAAGCTTGACTTGCTTAGAGGCAGTCACTAAGGGGGGCGCAGCCTAGTGAGCAGTCGATTATTTGTCCACATGCTACAAATCACATTATGGGAAAAACTGATCTTCAAGAAACTCAAAGGTGAAAATTCATCAATCGCATTACATTTAAATTGTTTCTTAGAGTTTAAATTGAAGCACCGTCTCTCTTATACTGAACAGCAATTTCACTGTTGAGGTGAAACTTCCACCAGGGTTTAACTAAATATTCAATCTATTCTGAGGAACCAATACTTTTATTTCTAAACACCACATTTTTTCTATGATATGTTCTTCAGATCCACCAATCACCGTTATTATGTTTACCTTCATGACTACACAGCACCATCTGGTTTTAAAGATAGGAGCAAAGACTAACCCGCAAACGTGCGACTGGTGTCATCGAGGAGACTATGCAGAGCTAGACCACACACACACACACACACACACACACACACACACACACACACACACACACACACACACACACACACACACACACACACACACACACACACACACACACACACACACACACACACACACACACACCACACACACACACACACACACACACACACACACACACACACACACACACACACACCACACACACACACACACACACACACACACACACACACACACACACACACACACCACACACACACACACACACACACACACACACACACACACACACACACACACAATTCTCCTCAGTGAAAAAAGCATCCCAGCTGAATATGTGCTTATAAGAAGCAGATGAGCTGTGTCTGCCCTCAGTGGAGCTGCTGTGCTATTATGCTACTGTGAGCACGAGTAATGACTCTATAAAATCCACTTGGAAATATTCCGCTTTTATGGTACAAAAGGACATTCACTTCATTTGGTCTCCATTTGTCTATTCTTAAAGCTATAATATCAAGGCACTGGAAAATCACATTTTGTTCATTTGTGTCCTGCGGCAACTGTGAAGCCTACGGTAATCATGCTGTTTTCATTGGGAACAGTATACGTGGACTAGATATTGTTTTGTAAAGTTAAGTATTGACCACAGAAGGCAAGTAAAGTCATGCACATTAATGTACACATCCTAGCCAATATAAGTGAAATCGATATTGAATACGTGGGACTTATTGAATGCTATTAAATCACCATGATCTCATCAAATAACCTATCCTAAGACAAAATAAATTCAATAAACCTGGACAGATATGGTGGTATCTGCTAAATATACACCCCTCCAGTCAGTTTTAAACGTTTTAAATCACCTAAATATAGTGTTACCGTTTGCCTTGGGACCTCATATGTCGAAAAAACATCATAAACTAGACCCGATCCCAATTGATTTATAAGCCAAAAACAAAACTGCATTACTTTTATAGCTGTGAATGCAACATTAAACATTATGCAGCTAATAGTCCCAACTAACTAATCTAATTTGTCAAACAGATAGTCTAGTCATGCTGTTAATTCCACTAAAGCTAGCCATGCTTAATCAATTACCTCCTCAACACTTGTGTGCAGAGGCTACAGCAGTTCATGAGCTTTACACTATACAGTACATGCGTTTGTAGAAATATGTTGAGCAATTTATATTGTTACAAGTCTATAACTGTGTATGTCAAAACATTTAGACACACTAACAATGTACGATAGAACATGTGCATAATCTGTCAACCTACTGTTACAGTAATGTTCTGAATATCTTTAAATTAAGGGGGAAAAGGACTTACCTTCAATGGGAGGAAGATCTGAACTCACACAGGACCTTCAAAAAAGGTACACAAAGAAAAGGACAATCAGCAAAAGCGAGTAGCATCCATGCTACAATGCATAACTCAGTATTACGAAAGGGTGGTGAGTGGTTAGCGACAGGAAGAGAAAGCTGGTCAAGAGGAGGTAAGTAGACGAAATAAGAAGCAGTTGTTTCTTGTAAGCTGGAAATGTGACAGCGAGTGTTAGGGGTAGGAAATGCAAAAGGGGAAACAGAGTTTAGTAAAGCAGACTAAGCTGGAGATTTAGACTGCATTACAAAAGTCTGTGCGGTTCCATGGTCTCAGGGAGTGATTACCAACAAAAGGCCAATTCATGATTTCTTGGTATAGTCACATGTAATGACCACTGCCAAGGTCCAATCACAGGGACCTTCAGCCTTTAAGCTTCCCTGTTAGCTAATGTTGTTAGAGGGGTACAATCACAAAGAAAGTGATCGTGTACACAGCATGTGTGCTTGTGTAAACTGGATTTAAAGCAACATTATTCCGATCAAATATTTTAAAAAAATGTTTTACATGCATGATCATACTGATATTTCCCAGCATTCATCACTCTCAGCCATGCACTCTGGAGTCCAGAGCAGTACCTATCAGTGTCCTGGCGTTCAGCAGAAGTGATGGGCTGCGTCCTAAACCTCTCTGAGGTCTTTCTACTCTCCCCGGGATTGATATACTGCCGGGGCCTGCGCTCCCTGCCCCTCTCACCTCTCCATGGGGCCCCGTGGCCTGTGAGTGCACTGTCCCCTTCAACCTCACTGGAGGGGCTACCCAAGGAGAGGGACAAACAGATACAGTACCAAAAGGAAAAAGAAAATACAGCATAGTGAGGGAGAGATAGAGCGGGACTGGGCGCAAATATGGAGATATTAAAAAGCAGAGGTATAAGTTTAAATATTCATCACACCCCTGTATTTTAAATCAAAGATGTGAACAAGACCATGCAGATGTAATAGTGGTTATGGCGTGCATACGTTCATTGGCCCCAGGTGGTAACCACACAAGTGACAATAAATAAAGAACAAATAACATCCATCATATGAAGCTTAGTGTTAGGCGATTAAAAAATGAATGACATGTCTACAGATTAGAAACTCGTTTGATGATGAATTCACTCCAGCATTAGTTGCTTGTTAGTCATTCAGAAGCCAGCCGATGTTGGTTAACAAGCATCTGTGTGAGTTTTAGAGAAGCCAGCCAGCGAGTAGCCACTTTACTTTGACACCTACAGCTTATTTCTGCGGCTGGTTGGAGGGGTGGTGGTGTTCTCAATGTAGGAATGTCTGAGCTGGGCCACAGACACTCGGCTGTCCCGGTGACCCTCTTGGTTACTGGAACCATCCCCCTCCCTAACCTCAGGGGGGTTGCGATGCTGCTGGTTCCTCAGAGTGATACCTCTGGAAACCCCAGCATCTGACATCGAGCGGCTGGAGGGGGGGCTTCCTGGGTCTGTATGTGCTGCTCTTGGCTGGATCTGGGTGGTCGCTACCCCTTTCTGAATATCAACGGCATTGTCCCGCTCTCTATGCCTTCTCTCTGAGGCTTGCAGATGTGAAGTGTGTTCTGTTTCGGCCCTGGTTCTGTGTCTTCCTCTTGTAGGATCCTCTGCCTCAGCCTTCCTTGCCTGGTTAAGACTCTGTGCCCTGGACATCCCTATCTCTTCTTCCCACCTTCCTCTCCGGGGGTCCTCAGTGCTCCTCTCCCTGCGGCGGATGTCCGAGGGCAGCACTGCTTTCCGGCTCCTCAGAAGACCCTCCGTCTCTTCCTCCTGGGGCAGTTGTTGCTGATCCTGCCCTGCTGTGGGACCAGAAGCCATGGACAGGTAACTGTGGTTACCGCCAACTTCCTGTCCTCCTGGTGGCCCAGGTCGGGCGAGCTGAGCCCGGGGTTGATGGTGGGGATGGGAGTACATTTGCGGGGGGTCTGTATTGGAGCGTGTAGATGTTTGGGTCTGGTGTCTGCGGTGCACTGGAGCTTCTGTAACGTTTCCAGGCTCTGGGCTCCTCTGACGGTCCTCCCTGGCAATCCTCTCCCTAACTCTGATTCTTTAGGGGGGAAAAAAAGGCTGGTTATTTGCATCTACACAAAAAGACACATTTCATTTTCCCATTGTTATATTATCTGTTTAGGATAGTTATAGGCCTGATGGTCAAACGGTTTGCAACAGAGCACACATTTGTATTTGTTATTCTTTTCATTAAAAACTTCTATTAAGGATAGTCATGGGTTAGCCAACTGATACTTACGAAAAGTCATGCCCAAAAAAAGCTATAGCAATTCCTTTTACACCAACCCTAACCGACACTGACTAACTTGCCCCCAAACCCATAATGTAGGGTCATTTCTGATACTTCAACATCACAACCCTATGTTATATCCCTAATTATGGTTAGTATAATATTTTCCTTTTAAAAGGTTTGTTTTCACATGGGGATTAAACTGAACACAGCAACATATGCGTAGAAGATGGAGTTAGGGTCCAAAGCGGGAACAGGAGCTTGCGGTAATAAGGATGATCATGATGAGGGGTCAGCTGCAGAGATTCTTAAACATTTGTGTCTCAGTCAGGATTATTCCTTAAGATGAGACAGGGTATAGTCTTATAGAGAACAGTACTGGTTTCTGTCCTACAGTTTAAGAAGCACTGCTCATAAGGGTTGATGAGTTTTTGGTAAGTCCAGCTGAATGGAGATATAGGGGTGAGACACAACCAGCCTGGGTGTACCTCGAGGGCCAGTTGATGAGAGAATGGGTGTCGCCCTCAGCATCAGTCTGGAAGAACCAATCAGTGCTTGGTTTCGCCCTTGCACTGTTCCAATAGATACCCGATGGGAGACAAGTGAATGAAAGGGTGGGTGGGTAAAGGTCGAGATTCAGTATTCAGCGTTTCTCTTGGAACACACACAGGCACAGCACTACATTGCACACACCATTAACTTCATGTTGAGTGTGACAAGAGTGAGAATGTGCTTGGACACCAGCAGGACGCTGCCAAGAACACTAGTTCAACTCTCCATTTCATTTTTATTGTGGTTTTTTCGGGGAACCATCACAGGCAATAAAATATGAACTTAGTTTCTATTAGATTACATTTGGCCACATATTGCACCTATGTTATGTGGAGAAAGCTCTATTATCAAGAGAGACTACCTCTCTAACTGAGGTCTTATCTACTGAAGCAGATACTCGCAGGAAATGCCGTCTCACTTTATTTCAGTCGAAAGGCAGATGAGTCACGCTGCCTCTGAGGCTGCAGTAAGACAAATAGCTTCATCAGTTTCATTAGCGAGTGAGTTCAACTCTAGGAGAAATTGCCTGAGTCATAAATAAAGGAAGAGATGATTTATGCGGGGGAATCAGGAGAGCATTTCATAAACCAGTGCTCCTAGGACCAGAATATTGTACCAAATAAGGAAAAAACTCCAAAGTAAAAAAAACTACCCAGACTGATATTTGGACCAGTAATTTAAATATAGAGTCTTGTTTTGTAGCCATTAGTCCGAGGTCTTTCTGTCACAATGTTTTAAACCTAAGTGGATCTGAATGGATTGAAGCATATCGGGTATATGCTCTGGTCACGTGGTATTCACTGCAGGATAGGGCGTCCTTCAAGCAGAACAGTTAGGCATACTGCATAACAGCAACGTCCCTTATTAAGTGCTTCATATATTCAAGGAAATGCTCTGGTGAAGAGCTCCTTTTCTTTTTAAAAGAGAAAATAAATGGAACCAGGGAAAATTAATACTAAGACTAAATGGCTACAAACAATATGTACAGAATCACTAGGATCAAAACAAAGACCGACAGAACACAAGGTTATTGGACTGTGAGCCGTAGGGTCGCCGGTTCAAGTCCCCGAACATACCTAAATATGGAGTGTGGACTGCTACTTGGAGAGGTCCCAGTTCACCTCCTGCCCTGCCGTGGTGCCCTTGAGCAAGGCACCGGACATCCCCCTTCCATTGCTCCCCGGGCACTGTACAATAGCTGCCCACTGCTCCTAGTACTAGACTCCTGGTACTAGGATGGGTTAAAAGCAGAGAACATCACTGTGTGTGCTCTGCATGTGTGACCATTAAAGAGGATTTCATCCCTCCCAATTCTATTCTATTCTTACATGCTTAATAAAAGGAGGACCTTTGTTCATAACACTTTGTAATTGAGTCCTTAAATTGAACCGTTGATGTCAGACCCACAGATTCCCTGAGAAGAGGTAGAGGGGATGTGCTTCCGCACCATCAGGCCTCCTGGTCTTGATCAAGCCCAGCTGTGGGTCAGAGTTCTCACTGTGGAGTCCCACTGAGCCGCCCAGTAACAAAACACCCTCCCTGCACTGCAGACACACACACACACATACTGGCCAAGTTTTGAAACCTGAGAGAAGGATTTAGGAGCAGCAGGAGGGAACGATGTAGATAGAAACATGGGATAGGGAATGACCACGTAGTCGGGTGTAGAATCATCTTTATCTGTTCGTTGGAAACACTGGCCAAACCTGGTCAAGACCTGGGAGCGACTAGTCGGTTGTTGCATCACAAAATCAGGAAGAGTTTGTGCTGATACCATCCGAGTTATGGAGCTGCTAATCAGTTTGGGATAAACAAATTAAAGGATTATTCCAGTTTTTTTACAACTCCTAAATCTATAATTTTAGTTATGCTGCTTAAAAAACAAAATAATGTCTGAGACTTGAAAATATGATAATATCGCTTCAACCAAGCAGTGAATAGTGTAATAAATAGCCGCAAATACTCAGTATTTACTTACTGTAAGTAGGTTCTCATGTTTGTTTTGTACTGTCAAAAACGTGTGGACTGCATGTAGACTATGAGCAGGTAACATCATTTACATCACATGAATTCTTGTGGCCATGCAGATGTGGAAAGTACCATTTAAACTTAATCTCATAAAAGGGACAGGGATAGAGTGTGTTTCAAGGCCAGATTAAACCACTACTGTAGGTTGCCTTGGGGCAAAAAATAACTTTGGGCCCCTGTGAGTCCCCCCTGACATGTTGCCCAGAAACCTCAAAACTGACCTGTGTTCCTCGAAACTGGAACTCTTCCCCGTCTCAGGTTTGCTTTATAATCTGTAATTTTTTTAAATGAAATACTCGTTTTGACAGATTAGACACTATGTTAGTCTAACAATAATTCACAAATTACCATAATCACATGACCAAAAAGAGCCCTGAGCCCTAGAGAGCTCCTGAGGGTCTTGGGGAAGTTACAACTACTACAAGTATTGTACAATATGTTGTAGTTTAAACAGAAAGTAGGTCTTACAACTGTGATTCATGTCATCAAGGAACCTTTAGTTCAACTCAAATTGCAATGAAATTGAATGATCTTTTAAGAAATCCCCTGTTCCTCTGATAAGCACTGCTGTATGAGCTTCTTCAAAAGGAGAAATTCTCTTTAGGAATGTGGGATCAGCTAAAGTGGTACTTCATCCAAACAGCATCGGAAAATAGTTCTTTCTAACAAAAATAGCAACAGCTTGGCCAGTAAGAGTTCCTTTGAGAATTTTAAAATGCTTTAAAATATCCACCTGGAAAATGTGGAATAGGACTCAACATACACACATTGTGTATTTTTTCTGCCTTGTATTTTGCAAGCTCAGCTGTGCAACTCAAAGGTTGTTTCGGGCTCAGGTTGCCTGACCTGGTTTGAAACCAGAGTCGTGCCAACAGGATGACCTTGGACACGTGTAAAAAAAGACAGAGATGATGGGAGGGAGGGGGTGACTGTCAGTCTGATGGATAATGCTGTCACAGCAATGATACAGCAGTGTTCTGGATGGAAATCATGCTCGAACCCTGTGTATCTGGATTGGAGAGAAAGCAGGGGTCGTGACCCCAGAAGGGGAATGATCTGCTAATAAGATGTCAGACAGGAAGACTAAATAGCTGCTCTATTTTCTAAATTGTGAAACAAGAGAGACAAACTACTTTGGGTGTAAACGGGGACCAATAAGTCACTGCTCAGGCTACTCACCCATGTCTGGTGAGGATGGTGTGGCTCGGCTGCTCGATGAATTGGTCCCCAGTGGACACGGCATGTTTAGGTGAGGAGAGGGATGAGTGCCGGCTTGCCTTGGGTGAATTGGGTGGCATCCCTGTGACTGAAGAGTCTTTGGCGGGCACCGTGGCAGTTGAAGACATTGATGTCACATCCATGTATGAGGAGGAGGACGGCAGCTCAGGAGGAGCAGCTCTGCGTTGATTCTCCAGGTTCATCAGCCTCTCCCTCTCAGACAGCGAGTCCACTCTGGTCCGATTCACCTCGTAACCCGGGTCTGGTTGACTCTGCTGTGGTGCCGTGTGTCCCGCCCTTGGGCTCGTGACAGAGGTGCTATTGTAAGAACTCAGGGTGATGTCCCTCCCTTCTTCCCCCACTGATTCCGCTCGGATACGCCTCTCTGAGCCTTCCAACTCCTTCCGTGTACGAGTGGAGCGGGGAGGTGGCTCCACGTCTGGCTCCTGATCTAAAGAGATGCCGTAGCGCTCGGCAAGCTGCCGGCGCCGCTCCGCCTTGTAGCGTGCGATGCGTTCAACCTTAGACTCAGTCTCAGGGTTAATGGTGGTGGAGTCTGAAGTGTGGACAGGCTCTGGGAGGATGGAGGTCGGGGGGTCAGGTCTGCACCGAGCTCTAGACTGTCGCTCTGGAGCCTTCGGCTGCGACTCTGGGCTTTCCAATGCCTCCATGCTGTACCGCTGGACTGTAACTAGAAGAAATCGAGAGGATAAAGGTCAGTCATCCTCATAGAACCACAAATAAAGTGTCAACAAATTGTCTAGGTACTGTACTTACCACCACAGGGCTCACAGGGATCAGAGGCCCTGGTGTATCGGGGTGTGTCCTCCTCCAGAAGCCGGTTAACCACCAGGCTAGGCAGCAGGGACGGATGCACCTCAGCATCGATGCCCTCCAACCGCCGAGCGATACGCTCCTTTCTGCTGACATACACACGGAGGACAGGAAGGAAGAAGTATTCAGGCATGTTATTAACTTTCACAATATTATCATTATCAGAAACCCAAGCAACTTTATACCCTTATCCATCTTACCTGTTCATTTTCCAGTCACTTGAGCTTGTGGTGATGCCTTCAAATCGTTTCCTCAATTCAGAGACTATAGAAAGAATGAAAAACACATCTTGGCTCAATATAAGGAAACCATCTCAACCAAACTAAACTGTTACTTAAGACGACATGGATATTTGCAGGTAGGATCTAGAAAAAAGAAAATCTAAAAAATATGTTCTTGTCTATTATTTGTAGGATTAGGGTTAGCAGCATTTTACTGTGTGAATATAGTATTGTATCTGCAGAACCAAAGCAAAACCAGCTTTTAAAAACCAGCCATTTATGCCCTAGAAAAAAGTCAAAGAAGATGTTCACTACTGACAGCTGAGCCTAAGGGTCTTTTATTCATCTGGGATCATTTCCCAGAAAATCATGCTGTTCTTGACCAGTTTTAAATGTAACATCTAATCTATATTAATCGGTCTACTTTACAATTTCCCATCCACATCTTCATTATTGGCCAAATCAAAACTTGTAAAAAGCTAATTAGAGGTGTCCCTTAACAGCTCATCAGACGTTTATATTCACCTTTCAGTTGGATTTAACGGGACCTCTAAATAACTGCATCTCTTTATTTGAGTATCAGTAAAGAAATTCCGGTGCAGTGTGTCATACTATTAAATGTGTGAGGACCGTGCTTGTAGAAAAACAGGTTTTAGAGAAATCTTGACATGAATCAACCTGGCAAAGAGATAGCTCTTGCACAACAGTGACTTCAAAATCCCTGAGAAGGTTGATATGAGGACTATTTGCAAGCAGGCAAGAAAAAAAGAGAAAAAAAACCCCTTACTCACCTTTTGGGAGGTTGGCCAAGACACTAACATCTATATCTTTGCTTTTAGCTGGGTCGTCTTTTTCGTCGAAGGTGAATTCTTTCTGGAAGCTGAGGGGTGCAGGAAAAATACCAACTGTTATTGAAGGGCTGAGCTGCAGGGAAGTGTGGGATATGTCTATAGGCCGACAGTGGTAAGGGGCTCAACTGAATTATTCTGAATTTGATCACACTTTCAACCAATCTATATTTAATGTGGCTGGAAGCAGGATTAGTTTGAACAAGAATCAGACAATTTATCACAGATAAAGCAAGGAATCATCCAAACATTACATTGTGATTGCAATGTGTGTATCTTCTTGAATCCCTAAATATTTATGTAGAAATTAGAGGGTTTTTCCCGTCACACCCTCTTACAGATCCACAGCCTTTTTTCTCTTAGAATCATACTGAAGTCTTTTATGGATTTGATTCAAAACCACAATGTTACAATGCAGCTGTGAAAGAACTGGCAGATTCCCGATGTGAGGAAACAGTCAAGAATTGGAAAAACTGACTTTGTGGCTTTTTTCATTCCAGCGAACACAGAGCTATGAACACATTGAAATACATAATCACTTTATACCCTTTTCTATCATAACAGCATATGTTTTCATGACTGAAATTTCCCAACATCTACTTCCTACATGCACAATGTTTTCAGGTCAGAACCACACCCACGCACAGTTTGGCACCACAGTGGTGTCACAGTGTGCAAAGTCCTCGCTGCTGTAAAGGAAACTTTCTAAATAGAGGCTAACATGTAGACCTAGAGGTATTTTTGAACCTCTGCCAACTATATAATGCTGAGCAATCCTTCTAATGCTGCAGCAGGGAGCTTTTACCCTGCTACGCAGTAGAGTGAGCTTATATTTGACTTTCTCAGAAAGCTTGGACACTGGCCTATCTGAAGCATCCAAGCTGTATCTGATACACTGCTATCTCTTTCGTTCCTCAATCAAAGTAATACACCAAGGATGTGTATATCTAGAGTATGGCTTGATAATCAGCATTAGTGTCTTTTGAAATGATAAATAGTACTTTGTTTCTCTTACAAATATAAACTTGAGGTAGTAGTAAGCAATATAAAAAGGACATAAGTTCCATGCATGCAAGGGCTTTGCTACAACAGTGTAAATGTGTCTGAAATAACCACTCCTTTAGCATTAAAGTTACAATTAGTATAACCTTGAACTAGAGAACTAAAGAAGGATATAAAAAAGGCCAACATGTCTAAATGATTATTTCAATTGTTTCACAATAAATGCACTCAAAGATAAAATAGTAATTTGACTGTAGCATCTTTAAAACTATTTTGGTGCAGCGGCTGCAGCCTGTCTTTATCAGTACTGCTGCCTGAGAATCCAAAACAAATTATTTTTTAAATAAATGCTGCACATAGGCTTCACAGGACGTATTGATGTCAAATCACTTATACATGTATAACCTGGGTGTTTTGGGGTGTTCTTACCTCAAAGCTCTCTTCTGTAGCAATCTGGGGTTGCTCAGTTTAATTGGGGTCTCACTCCCAAGTCCTGTGAACAGAAGAAAAAGAGTGTAACATTTAGTTATGTCCCAATGCTCATTCACTTGAACAGCATAACGTTCAGTTTTAGCTTTTAATTAACCGACACACATCTTTCCAAGGTGAACCTGACTGTCGGTCTGCAGCTTCTTGGCACACAAGCGCATTCATTAGGTGGACTTCCACAGAGAATCAGGTGATGTGGAAAACAATAATCTGCCTGCCTGACTGAATCCCATCAAATACTAAGTGATCTGTGTAGTTAAAAGCCACCTCAAGAAATGGCGACAAATCATCAGACATCCGGAGACAGTGACTGTCTCCATGTTAAGTATCACTATATGTGCTGCGCATGAGGTCATATCTTAAGGGGTTTGATGGAGGAGTGACTGCGTGTGTGTCACTGAGACAGGCGCTGTAAAGTCTGATCGCACGTCAAGGTTGCAGTGCAGCTGGGACAAAGCCAGGAGGAGCGTCGCACATCAATGTCACTGGGCAGCACTTTCTAACCGTCATGAATACAGATGGGGACAGCATGATGAGACAGAAAAAACAGACTTTCCCTAAATCTTACAAACACACTATTTTGGATTAAACTATTAGACATACTGTACAAGAGTAAACAACCTATCCCTATAAAGTCTGGTGTCTATTAGTAACATAGTAAACAAGCTCAACATGTAACATAAACACCTGCCTACAAAGAAATAAAGCCTCATTACCAAGAAAGAAGGGAATTAGTGAGTAGCATCATAAACAGTTCTGTAAGGAATGCCAGTTGTGTGGAACATCCCATTAACGAATGTCTGCTTCAGTTATTCACTCCAAACCTCAACCGTGTGGTTTTGGCTGCCCTCGGACCTCAGAGTGGCCAGATCTGCGCTGTTTTGGGACAAACATGTGGTCCCACTTCCACCCCATGCGAGTTCACCTCAGGGCCGCCTACCGCCCGACACCCCCCACCCAAACCCCTAACCTCTCCCCTGAGGACGCACACCCCTAACCCCCCCATTCCAGATCTGTTCTTCTTTATGAAGGATGTTTGGGTTGATGCTTTGAATACCTCCTACTTAAGCAAAACATAATTTGAGAAGAAGGAAGGCTTACTTGGAGAGGGCGGTGTGCCTGGATTGTATCAGCTGGGTGGAAGATGACGAGTGAAAACACAACAACTCATTCCTTACAAGCCTTGAATGATAATCCTGGTTATATGAGCCACTTGTGTTTCTTTTGACAATGATCCAAAGATTAGGTTGACAACACTATTTCAAAGTGCAAAACAAACAGCAAGATAAATCCTGAACACACACTTTGCTGGGCTAAATAAGCCAGTAAAAGAAGTGTTGAATAACTGCCTATGTGTTAACAACATATGTAGATCAATTTATTTGTCTGTAAATGTAGCCTAGGCATGCTATGTATTGTTTTTTAGAACACACACTGTATGATATGTCCTGAGTTGTAAATAGATTGTGCAAGTTCAGAATTTTGGAGCTTGCAGAGTGACAAGGCTCGAGAAAGGTCTGGAAGCAGCAAATGTTCAATCTGGTATACAGTAGGTAGGGTCAGGAAATATATCGGTATTATGATGGTACCGTATTATAAAATTAAACATATCATAGGGGGAAAAGTATACCAGCGTGTTTTAATTTCTTTAAAGTTTCAACAATCACAATCATAGTTCTATTTCGTCCCTACTGACCGCCAGAGGCGGTGCTTTAAGCACTGGATATGTCCATCACGCGCATGCGCAGCTCGAGTACCAATAACAACAAAGTCACCTGTGACCAGGGGCGGCGCCAGGGGGGAGCTAGGGGGTGCTGAAGCACCCCCCAGGATTGCCAAAGCACCCCCTAAGCACCCCCGAGAAATATGTGTTTGTTTGTTTTTTTCGAAAATTATTATTATTATTAAATTAAATTAGAAATATTATTGATTACATCAATGCATATGTGAAACAAACACATTTTTGACCAAAAACATAAAGCCAACACAGGTGATATGATTAGGCCAATGGTCAGCACCCATTCGATTTTTGACCTACCCATAGGCTAAATTACTTTGTGACACTTGATTGACTTCCTGTTAGCTAGAGCGCCAAATGATTTGCTAACAGCAAAGTGAAAAATTGATCGTTTTTTAGTCCTTAAACGACCACGTGTGGACACTCAATCAAAACCAACTGAAAGCGAGAGGGATTCTGCACATAATAGGCCTCGTGAGTACAAGTAGCTTACTTCTGGGTCTCTGTGTTTCATTCAAGCCCTGCTCTGTGTGTGTGTGTGTGTGTGTGTGTGTGTGTGTGTGTGTGTGTGTGTGGCACGAGCCATTTTGTGTGCGTGCGTGCGCGAGCGAGCGAGAGAGCTCGCCTCGCGCACCAGTGGGTATCTACCGGAGATCGTTGTGGTTAGCATCTGGTGCTAGCTAGCCAAGCTAATGGATATAAGGAGCTTTTTCAACAACAAGGTGGAGGGAGAACTCTCTCCTGTCAGACGGAGAGTCTCAGGTAACCTCAACTCAGGTGAAGTAAAGGACTCTCTCAGTGTTTAGATAGTTAACTTTAGTCTAGTTATCTCAGTGGGTCTCAAACGGTTTGTTTTAAAAGGGGAGTGATTTGTAAAATATCTATAAAGAAATAGAAAATCTGTTGACAGTTCTGTTTCGTATGGGTGTTTAGATGTATCCATAGATCTCTTAATGTTGCTCTCAAAGTGCACCAGATTGATGCTTTTAACTTAAATATGCAACAAAAAATCTTCCCGGGGGAGCTAGCCCCCGGACCCCCCTAGAGGAGGTGAGGACCCTCCTAGAGGAGGTGAGGTCCGCTCCCCACTTGTAAAAATAGCACTTTACCCCTGCCTATATGCCGTGAGCTGATTATCGAGCCTTCATTGTAACAGTCGCGGGTGCACTGTGTGTGTGTGCGTGGGGAGTGTTGCAGTAGAAAATTCAACTGTAGCGCTGGTGCATTAATGGGAAACCCTAAATGTTTGAGCACCCTCTATGTAACGTCAAGCTACCCCACAGCACCCCCTAGAGAAAATCTCTGGCGCCGCCACTGCCTGTGACCCACGTGACACCGGCTATATCAGCCGGTGTTGTCAGAGGATCTGTTCCTTTTCATCTTCTCACTGCGCGAGGGTACCGTGGCTACTTTTTTTTAGGCTACAGCGTTCAGGTTTGAACGTTTGATCTGAGGGATTTCTCTGCAAGCAGCTGGCCGCGTGCAGCTTCGTGACTGACAGTCGGAGCTACGGGTCGTTAACGCGTCCTCCAGGAGCTGTGGCCGGCTGTGCAGAGCCTCGACAGACCGGTTGGTGTCAGCTTGTTGCTGGTGATGGCTGTGTCCCCGCACCCTCTCCCAGCCAAGTTGTCCTGATTGCTGTCTTATTTTTTGTTTGGCTTGGACTTTCTGGTGACGACAGTGTTCCCGCTTCCTCTCCCATAAAGTTGCCCTTATGCTCTTTTGAAAGTTCTGCTTGTGGCGTTGTGCCCGAGCTATCATTAGCATTTGAGTCCCAGCTTTGGCCTGTCCCTCATTCAATTTAGTATGGAAAGCCCAGAGTGTCATATTTTAAACCCGTTTTTCGTTTAGATGGAGAGTAAGGTAAGTACTTTCTATTTCTTAGAAGCTATTATCTGGTCTTAACATTTGTGTTCTGACTTGGTCGCTTGATTGTTAGCAGCAGCTGCTTGACTAACACCTTGCTGTTGAGCTTAAGCTCAGCCGGTGAGGGCAGTGCTCCCGCTCCCGGTAACATAGGGTTTGATTGCAGTAGCGCTAGATCGTTGTATTACTGCTCCTAGTACTAGACTCCTAGCACTAGGATGATATGCAGAGAACATCTTCACTGCGGGTGCTGTGTGCTCCGCATGTGCGGTTACTACTGTAACCATGGCCTACGGTTCTATGCGGGCTGTTCTCTTTCTTAGAAGCTAATTATCTGGTCTTAACATTGTGTTCTGACTTGGTTGCTTGATTGTTAGCAGCAGCCGCTTGGCTAACACCTTGCATGTACTGTTAAGCTTCATTATTTAACTCAGCCGGTGAGGGCAGTGCTCTCGCTCCCGGTAAACGCATGGTATGGTTGCAGTAGCGCTATATCGTTGTATTTTCTGCTCCTAGTATAGTACTAGACTCCTAGCACTAGGACGATATGCAGAGAACAATCTTCACTGTGTGTGCTGTGTGCATGTGTGGCCATTAAGGAGGATTTCATCCTCCCAATATTATATTATCTAGTGGGCAGCCGTTTGGCTGACACTTTTAGGCACCGACCACAGTTACTACTGTAACTAAGGTTCTAAGCCGTAAGTACTGGCCATAATTACTACTGTAACTACGGTTCCAAGCCGTGTAAGTACTGGCCATAGTCAATACCGTAACTACGGCTCTATGCTGTGTAAGTACTGGCCATAGTTACTACTGTAACTACGGTTTTAAGCCGTAAGTACTGGCCATAGTTACTACTGTAACTACGGTTCCAAGCCGTGCAAGTACTGGCCATAGTTAATACCGTAAACGGCTCTATGCTGTGTAAGTACTGGTCATAGTTACTACGGTTCCAAGCCATGTAAGTACTGGCCATAGTTACTACTATAACTACGGTTCCAAGCCGTGCAAGTACTGGCCAGAGTTACTACTGTAACTACAGCTCTATGCTGTGTAAGTTCTGGCCATAGTTACGACTGTAACTACGATTCTAAGCCGTGTAAGTACTGGCCATAGTTACTACTGTAACTACGGTTATATGCCGTGTGAGCACTGGCCATGGTTACTGCTGTAACTACGGGTCTGTGCTGTTCTCTTCTTTAGAAGCTAGTTATCTGGTCTTAAACACGTGTGTTATTTGACTTGATCTCGCTTGATCGTTAGCAGCAGCTGCTCGGCTAACGTCTTGCGTGTACTGTTAAGCTTCTTTATTTTACCCTGCTAGGTGAAGGCAGTGGTCTCGCTCCCGCTCCCTCTACCGGTAATGCGGATGTAGCTACATCCCTTTTTCTGTTCGGTGAGTAGTAGCACCGCTCTACTCTTCCCGTTCAGCAGGTAGCTGGTGAAGGCTGTGTTCCCGCACCCGCTCCCGGTTACGCTGCATCTGGCATTCGTCTCTAACTCAACCAGTGAAGGCAGTGTTCTCGCCCCCGCTCCTGGTAGACGCTGAACTGCCTCGTTTTTCCCTTAAGCAGGTAGCTGGTGAAGGCTGTGTTCCCGCACCCGCACCCGGTTATGCTGAACTGCCTCGCTTTTCCGTTAAGCAGGTAGCCGGTGAAGGCTGTGTTCCCGCACCCGCTCCCGGTTACGCTGCATCTGGCATTCGTCTCTAACTCAACCAGTGAAGGCAGTGTTCTCGCCCCCGCTCCTGGTAGACGCTGAACTGCCTCGTTTTCCCCTTAAGCAGGTAGCTGGTGAAGGCTGTGTTCCCGCACCCACTCCCGGTTACGCTGCATCTGGCATTCGTCTCTAACTCAACCAGTGAAGGCAGTTCTCGCCCCCGCTCCTGGTAGACGCCAAACTGCCTCGTTGTTCCATTAAGCAGGTAGTCGGTGAAGGCTGTGTTCCCGCACCCGGTTACGCTGCATCTGGCATTCGTCTCTAACTCAACCACCAGTGAAGGCAGTTCTCGCCCCGCTCCTGGTAGACGCCAAACTGCCTCGTTTTTCCGTTAAGCAGGTAGCCGTAGAAGGCTGTGTTCCCGCATCTGCTCCCGGTTACGCTGCATCTGGCATTCGTCTCTAACTCAACCAGTGAAGGCAGTGTTCTCGCCCCCGCTCCTGGTAGACGCTGAACTGCCTTGTCTTGTCTTTCCGTTAAGCAGGTAGCTGGTGAAGGCTGTGTTCCCGCACCCGGTTACGTTGCATCTGGCATTCGTCTCTAACTCAGCCGGCAGTGTTCTCGCCCCCGCTCCTGGTAGACGCTGAACTGCCTTGTCTTGTCTTTCCGTTAAGCAGGTAGCTGGTGAAGGCTGTGTTCCCGCACCCGGTTACGTTGCATCTGGCATTCGTCTCTAACTCAGCCGGCAGTGTTCTCGCCCCCGCTCCTGGTAGACGCTGAACTGCCGTGTTTATTAATCCAGCCAGGTGAAGGCATTGCTCTCGCTCCCGCTCCCTCTGCCGGTAACGTGGGTGTAATTACATCCCTCTTTCTGTTCGGCGAGTAGCAGCAACGCTCTACTCTTTCCATTAAGCAGGTAGCTGGTGAAGGCTGTGTTCCCGCACCCGGCTACGCTGCATCTGGCTACCTACAGAATGGCTCATTCATGTAGCGCCTGTATGGCTTCTTTTGAGCCCGAGGACGGCCACGACTGCTGCCCCTCCTGCCTCGGCCGCCTCTGGCGGTCAGTGGGGACGAAATGTGAGCATCTGAGGGAGGTTCTCACGGTAAACGCCTGCATGAGCTGTAGCTGCATGCCTCGGGCGCTCAGAGTGGCTAGAATCACTGAGGTGGAACGTCTGGCAGCAGCCAACAGACACCTCTCCTTGTCACATCCTCCTCCAGATCAATTCGGCCGTTCCCGGCGACTTGAGGGAGCGATGGCTATGTGTGCTCCCCCCAATAGAAGGACTAGAAACAGGCTGTCCTCTAAAGTGGATCGGCTAGCTGCCGATAGGGGCATGATGAAGTCGCCTCTTGGCCCTTCAGCCTGGGCCCGGTGTAGGGGCTGCTAGCGGGCCGCCTGTCTCGGGTCTTCGCAGACCTGTGCCCACTCCCAGCAGGCCCAGGGGCCGCTCTAGCAGCCGCACTCAGCCGCCGGATTACAGGGGTGGTCTTCCAGGCGGCCTCGTGCCCCAGAGCCTTACCGGCGCCCCCCAAGACGCTCCAGGGGCCGGGGGGCTGGGCCCTGAAATCCCGGGGGAGGTCGTCGGCTGCTTTCCCAGCAGCAGCTCAGTTACTGGGCGGTCTGTACTTCCGTCCCTTGGGTGGTTTTCACCTTAACCCAGGGGTACGGACCGCAGCTCCGGCCCCTAGCCTTCGGCTGGGTCTAATTGACAGTCGTCAGCGATCCGGCAGGGGCCCTAGCTCTGGCCCAAGAGTTGTCCGTCCTTCTGTCCAAGGACGCAATCAAGCCAGTAAGACCCTCTGCTAAGCCCAGGGGGTTCTACTCGGCGTACTTTCTCGTGAGCAAGAAAGTCGGCGGATTTCGCCCGATCTTGGACCTCAGAGGAATCAACAGATTCCCGAAGGTGCTGCCATTCTATATGCTGACCACTGCATATGCACAGGTGGAGTGGTTCTCAACCGTGGACTTGAGGGATGCCTACTTCCACGTGGGCCGGGCAAGATGGTGCCCTATATTCAGTTCCTCCGGCCCTTGGGCAGACTGGCAGCTGCCTCGGCCGCTGAGCCCTTAGGCCCGCTGTCGTTGCGCCCCATGCAGATGCGGCTGAACATCCTTCACTTGGACGCAAGTGGCACAGGCACAGGGAAGTCAGGGTGTCGCAGCATTGCCTCCACTCTCTGTCACGCTGGAGGGGCAGGGCCTATCTCCTAGTGGGCGTGCCCATGGACGCCATCCCATCCCGCCAGGAGACCATCACCATAGGTGCATGTCTCTCAGGGTGGGGTGCAGTGCGGCAGGGCAGGACCGTTCAGGGTCAGCGGTCTGCCCAGGAGAGTGCGCGCCAGGTCAACGTGCTAGAGCTTCGGGCTGTGCAGCTTGCACTCATGCACTTTCTACCCCAACTGGGGGGCAAGAATGTGCGTGTTCCTTGGGGACAGCATGTACGTTGTTGCTTAGACAACAGTCCCTTCTAGATAGTGGACGTTCTCACTCCACTCTGAATTTATGTGGCTGCGATTTCTGCCCGACATGTTCGGGTCGACGGCGCCACGGCGGGGTGCCACAGGTCGGTGTCCCTCTTTATGAGAGGGGCTTTACGGCAGCGGCCCCTAGCACCCCGAGGGCTCCGGCTTGGGACCTGCCCCTGCTGCCGGATGCCCTATCATCTCCTCCCTTCGAGCCCCTGGCCCAGGGGGGGCTTAGGTGGCTGCCCACGAAGGCAGCATTTCTGCTTGCCATAGCCTCAGGGAAGCGAGTCGGGGAGTTGCATGTCCTCTCCACCTCCTTTGGGCAAATGTGGCATTCCTGCCCGGGGTCCTTCCACAAACCCACTTCAATCAGCCTGCCCAGCTGGCACGCTTTGACATTCAGGAGTACGGCACGTCGAAGTTGCTGTGCCCTGGGGGTGCCCAAAGGGCGTATATCAAGGCTACTGCCTGTATACGGCAGTAGGAGCAACTCTTGATTTTGCCCTGGCGGCACTAAAGGAGGTTATGCCCTCTAACCAGTGGCTGCCCCACTGGGTTGTCGATACCATCTCACAGGCTTATTATTAGTGGCCGCCCCCTGCCATCAGGCTGAGATGCCACTCTACAAGGAGCATCTCAACATCTTGGGCTGCCCTGAGGGTGGTGCCCCTGGAGACCATCTGCGCCACGGCGTCGTGGGCGTCTTCTAGCACATTCTCCAGTTGTCATCAGGTCAATGTCGCCACTCCCCATTCTTTGGGCGTGGTCCTTTTGCCGAGCTCCGCTGTTTCCAGTGGTGAGCAAGGGCTTGGATTCTTCATGACCTTGTTGGTATAAGTCATCCAGTGCTTAAAGCACCGCCTCTGGCGGTCAGTAGGGACGAAATAGAACGATAGTTACGGCTGTAACTACGGTTCTATGAGTCCCGGATGACCGCCAGAGTTCCCTGTCACTCAGAATTCTTGTGTGCTCGCGAGAAGATTCTGGGAACAGATCCTCTGACGACACCGGCTGATATAGCCGGTGTCACGTGGGTCACAGGTGACTTTGTTGTTATTGGTACTCGAGCTGCGCATGCGCGCGATGGACATATCCAGTGCTTAAAGCACCGCCTCTGGCGGTCATCCGGGACTCATAGAACCGTAGTTACAGCCGTAACTATCGCTTTAAGCACATGATACACTGACGGTGCCCTTGCAAAATAGATCGTGGATATAGATGAAAATGTCATCTGAAATAGGCAGAAAATGACAGGTTTATACCCACAGATGGTGAGCCAAACAATTTTTGTGATGCGTTTGTAATTATTTGTATTATTATTATTTTTAATAACCCTAACCCCTATCATGACCAATAGTCATAAAGTTCCAAAATCTAAGGCTAACACCCTAGTTGAAAAATACCAGAATTTCCTTTAGACAAATCCAGATGCCACAGTAAAGGTTATGAGCTGCTAGTTTGAAAATAACAAAAGTGTTTGTCCCTCGGGGGCAGCTGTCTGAGGCTATTGTCAGGTCTAACCATAGTGTACAGTGTCTAACATATCAAGCTCTCCGTTTGTATTCCTTTTACACCTCATACAGCCTATATTTAGTGCCATGTACTGTAGACCATCAGGGACGACCCCCTTGAGAGCCTCCATACATTCGTCATTCCAGACACAGACATAAAAACCTCCACAATGATCACAGATGTGCCCGAGCCTTTGATGCTGGCTGTAATCTACAGAAACACTATGGCTGCAATAGCCGGGAGGGAATGGGCCAGGAATTCCTCAGCACCATGCCCCGTGTGTGTTGATGAGGCTGTAAAAGCGGCTTGACACTGATAAAACATGAGGATAAAATTATTTTCATGATTCAATGGAGTATCATTTGGACTCTGAAGTGAGGAAAGGCTTTTATGTGAAGGTATCAAAGGTGTGAAAGAAAAATACTGTATTACACTGTCGGTTCAAAAAGGGACTTTAGTTATCTTTAGAAATGCTCGACTCTGGCAAATAGGACTTAAACTCACCTGAGGCGCAGGTCAAACCTTAGAACACATTCAATATTAAATAAGGGAGTATCACAATTTGAATCAATCAGCAATGCTTACTCCATCCATGTCACATTAAAACACTCAGTGTGTTAACCAAAGAGGCATCAGGGGCTGAGCATATGTCCAAATTGAGGCACAGGATTAACTTCAATTCCTGGGATTACTGCGAGCCCAAAAGGAAACGTGTTGCTCTTTAACCGTTTGCATTACATCACAAAACATGGGCATGTGTGTGCATGGTGTTAACATCCCCCAACAGTTGCCTACCTACTCTGCCTACACCCTGCCTAAAGCCTCACTGACAGAGGCTTAAGAAGTAAAGCATGGCAAAACAGATGGAGAATCAGAAATTAGCTCAGGCCCTGGTTACAAACTGTAGTTTCAACAAAAAGACGTGAAAATAAGCCAATTATGTCATAAACCCTAATAACAATGAGTATACAAGATGCTCAGTCTCAAATCCTCGTGAGGAAACAGAGCAAAGGGTAGCTACACTGACACATCTAAACCCTCAAACAAATTTCAATACAACAAACTCCTTTCTCAAAATCCAGTTACTCTGCTCAAACTGTGGGCCACCTGTTGTCGATTCCTAGACAGTTCTAGCATGAAGAGGCCAGATCTCAGAAATTATTACAGAGAAGGATGGGAACGAGAAACACACATGGACCTGTGCACCCAAAGAGGGCTGAATGATATGTCCTCTAAATCTACCGTAATAAAAACATGTAAATATAAGTATATTTTACTGCAACAGTACATCATATTTCCTGAAACATATTTGTTCTGACAAGTGTATGACAGGAGTTCTGTTTACCAGTCACAACAGAAAATGGCACTGAGAAATGAATTGGTACATTTTCACCAAATGTGGGGTTCAAAGGGCTTGGTGAAATATTCCTATATTTGCCAACTGATAGCAATTCAGAAACGTGTTAATGCCTCAAAGGTTATTTTGAATTTCTCTGTACGTGCAAGTATGTAATATAAATGAAGTATCAGGAAAGTTCTCTGCCAACTAGCAAGGTTGCTAACTTAGAAAACATTGTTAAGTTGTAAAATATTTTATGCACACTTTCAACCATATTTCCCCCCCCCCCCCCCCCCCCCAATTGTGTAAATAATGGGATATATTATGAATAATATATATAATATAATCAATCAGACTGTTTTCTCTGACTTTCTGTTCGGACCAAAGTCAACACTGTCAAGATGGCTTTTTAATTGGTCAGCAACACATACTTTAATGATAAAGTTTACCAAAATCAAACGTAATGCCTATTTCTTTGCAGATTTAATTCATCCTCACAATAAAATCATTGTATTGAGTTCAATTAATAGTCCTTGAAATCATGGTCATTTTTTTAAAAGGTGTCCAACTTGCTACTTGCTTTGCTGGATGGCTAGTTCAATTTCTAGTGAGATATGATTAGAGGTTTGTTATACAGCCCCCCTGTACAGCCTAAAAATATATCCATACACTCAAGTTCACTTCCCTAAATCTGAGTGCAAGTAACTGTGGTGACTACAAATAGCTTCCCCCTGCACCGTTAGAGTCCCTTATCTCTGCTACATAGTGTCCTTGGAGGCTACAGCTGCAGTGCGAGGACAGCTGTTACTGTAGGAAGCAGGACAGAGAGGAAGGGAGTCTGCAGTTTGTAGCCTGCCAACTTCTGTGTGTGGAGCTCAGATTCCCAGCTCCACAACCAGAGTAACCTGTCCCCAAGCTCTCAGCCTGAGCCTCAAGTCTCACCCCCGAGCTGCAGAGCCCCAAGTCGCTGCTCTTACCTTGGCTGCAAAACTTGACATGGATCAGGTAATTTGAGATCCACGGGTTCCGGTACATGTTGGCAATAAATTCAGGGGGAGAGGGTTAGTCAGGAAATCAGGGAAGAAAGATGAAAAGAGACGCAGCTGCCTAAGAGGTGATACAGCAACAAAAGCAGTTGTTCAGTCCTCCGGGACAGTCAGAGAGGGAGACAGAGGGGAGTCAGGTAGCTTCAGAGAGAGGTAAAGGCGAGAGGGAGGGGAGACAGTAGATAGAGACGTCCTATCCAAAGTGTCTGCGCAAGTGAAGTTGGTCCTGGTAAGTGGTGAAGCTGCAGCTCTGCCTCTTCTGAGATCCTCTCTGGTTCCTCTAACTAACCACTAGGGCTAACCAGTGCCCACCACAACAACCTGCAGGCTAAAAGCTGCTCAGCACAGGCTAAGCTCATTAGCCTGTGCAAGCAAATTAGGCTCCATCCCTTCTGCAGACAGGAGCAAAGTGTCCTGCATGCTTCAGAATGATCCTGAAGAGAAAACGAGAATGTGTGTGATAGAGGGACGGAGATAGTTAGGAGTGTCCCAGGAGAGAGCTGCCTTCCCTTGGCTCGCACACAGGAGCGGGATGCCAAAGAAAACGGTGCATAGCCTCAGAAAAAGGAGGGGAGAGAGGAGAGCGCGCAGGCAGGGTGCATGAGAGTGGAAATGAAGTGCGCAGGGAAAGAGGAGAAAGTTAAAATGCCCTTCTCAGCCAGATGAGAAATTCCAGTCATCTCTCAGCGGGGTGAAAATAAAAGGAACAGCACGCAGAGCGAGAGAGAAAGAGGAGGTGGGAGGGACAACGAGAGGGTAAGAAAGAGAGCAATAGTGAAACAAAGTCAGGAAGAAAAAGGCAGCGAGAGTGTGTAAACAGTAACAAGAGACACATAATACTACTATTATGCCATACACTGGTCCTTCCGAAAACAGCTAAATGGAGGAACAAGGTCAATAAAAATAGGTTGATTGATAGACCCCCACCCATTACAATCAATTGCCCTTTTACCAAACTCGTCAAAATGTTTGTGTGTCTCAAATCACGCATTAAAGGATATTCCCTGCGAGTCATGGTGTGTGTAAACTCATTTCCTACTGTGATTATGCTGTAAATGAAAGCCAAGAACAACACAAAAGCACCTGCACACACACATCTCACCTATACATCAATGTGACGTAGTAGACGTGCTTATCATTGTAGTGAGAGGGCGTTGCAGAGAGGCTGGCACAGAGCCCAGTGCTGCTTTTCAGAGGCTGGAAAACAGTGAGCAGTATCTTATCTTCCTGCTGCATACAGAGCAAAGGCTGTCATCGCCAATATGCGCACATCAACATAAAGCAGACCTAGTGGATGGAAGCAGTCACAAAAGTCAGTGTCTCAATTGAGTGGTAGGGTGAAAAAGAATGGCAAGAATAGCAGTCAGATGACGCCTGAGAATGCTATTTCTGTGCTGTGATTTTTATAGATCTCTGTGCCTTTCTTCCAACTTCTAAGCCACGATTAAAAAAAAAAAACCTTCATGGACTAGGCTTATCACATCATAAAATGTGTAAGATCACATAAATCTGTCCAGCCTCACCATCACAGGTGTGTCAAAATGCAGCCTGGCTGACTGGGGTGAGTAAACTTTATAGGTGGGATGTTTGGATCTGTTTCTAAGATGAGCTCATCATGGCTGCATGTTTGTGAAGTCTGCACACATACATCACAAACATGCCAATTCACAGGGGGGGAGCTGCCTCCAACACTTAAACTGTCTTTTCAACAACAGCCTTCAGGGGTATGACAGACTGTAATTTATCAAACTTACTGCAAGACTGCCAGAAGATGATTAATAAGGTGATATATTAAGGAAGTAAAGAAGATCTCTTGATAATTATTTCACCTTATCTGGAGGTGATTGTAAATGTATGTCATTTAAATGGAAAGCAATGGGCTAAAGAGGCTAGCACTAAACGAAAAAATAAGTATGTTTGTTTCGTTCAAATTGCAATCATTGCTCTGATATATGATTTCAGCATGATACAATTCCACTGCAAGACAATAAAATGATCTAATTGAATTATCTCCCAGACCTACTTCATGTCTCGGTTCAGTCGCTTTCAGTCGGCACATCCAATGATTTTAGCTGCTACCAGCTTAAACACAAGCTTTTCAAAGCTTAAGGGTAAAGCATACTCATTACTTGTCAGACAGTTCAAAAGCTTCAGACAGTGTCATGATGTCGTCTCACTGCTACCATTTTGTGTTTCTTCAAAACAAAGAAAGTCGATTTACATATGAGATTTGTTTCAACTACATAAGTTATAATCCAAAATACGGTAACCATTCAACCAGGCAAACATGCTCTGTAAAGCACCGTTAAAAAAAAGGCATAAAATGTGATCATATGCAAACCACCAACACAGGTCACACTTTGGGAATTTTCATCATCACCTCTACACCTTCCGGCTGTCTGTAATGTAATGTTTGTTTTTTTGACTCATCTACTACATGGATGACATCAGACCTACAAAACCACCTGATGGTTTCTACCCTGTTATTAGCAATGATGACTCTTTACTGCCAAGGATGGGCAAGACCTTACATGTCGCTGCCATGATGCAACACTGCTCTTGTTCTCTAATCTTTGTGATGGATTGTAGACAAATATGGGCCCGACAGAAGAGCCATGCATTCAAACAAAGCCTACATACTAAAAATGCACATATGCATTAACAATAAATTGATTTTTGTTGGCGTTCAGACCTTTTTTAGGTGTGCTGTAGCAGGTATGAGGAGTGCAAGTATGTGTATTGCTACATAAGCGGGAATTACTTTTGCTACAAATCACGGACAAAGATTCAAACAGGAAGCCGCAATTCAAACAAATTGAGGTAAACCAGCTGAGTGTTGACTCTAAGAGCTAGCCTTGCTTTGGATTATGTAATTAAACCTAGGAGGTGCAGGTTTACATCTAATGTATCCCTTAAGTGGCCCTTACTTTGTTTAGAAACTGTGTGGGAACTAATTTAGGTTTGCTTCTGTACATTTAAATACATTCCATAAAACAGCTTAAAATGGTTACAGGAACGGCAGCTCAGAAACCAGAAACTGGATCAAAGTTCAATGAGAATGAAATACTGGAGCCATTTTCTGCCACCAACTTGATAAAGTGGTGAAACAGATGTGTCAGGAATACTATAGCCATTTAAATAGGTCCATATAATCCATATAGTCAATACCAATAGTTTTGAAGTAGCTGACAATTGACAATAACTTGATTTTCAAAGTATTGTTCTGACATTTTCATGACAAAACATACATGTATTAATGCTTATCCAAGGCTTTTGTTCTCATCTGCCTCTGAAATGTTGCACTTAAACTCTACCCTAAAACAACTATAAAAAGCAAAACAATTTAGAAGAAAGGAGTCTTTGTAGAAAGAAATGCAGCTGGTTGTAAATAGTTGAAGATGTCTCAAAGTTTAAGGTAAACTCAGTTATAGTATTTAAAGTGTCAATTAAGTGAGCACATTAAAAAGGAGTCAAGTTGTCAGTCCTACTGGAATTGGAAGCAATGAAAATCACTTTTAGTGTTATTGCTTAAAGCATGTTCAACTTAAGTTTCAAGTTTGAGCCCTGTTGGCAGTTTAGTTGATTAGGGTGAGAGCTGTTGACAGCATATCTTTCATCTGAATGATATGAGATGCAAGCTATCAAAATGCCAATCAATGCCTAATGCAGTGGTTCCCAAAGTGGGGGGCGCAGAGGTATGACAGGGGGGGTGCGAGAGACCAGGAGAAAAAATGGTTAGAAAAAAAAAAAAAAAAAAAATCATAATTTGAACAATTATTGATTCGAAAATAATATGATACAGTACTATTACGTCTGGGCCTCTGTGTTTCATTAAAGCTCGGCTCTGTGTGTGTGTGTGTGTGTGTGTGTGTGTGGAACGAGCCATTTTGTGTGCGTGCGTGCGCAAGCGAGAGAGAGAGAGAGAGAGAGAGAGAGCGAGAGAGCACCGGTACCGGAGATTGTAGTTGTTAGCTTCTGGTGCTAGCGAGCTACGCTAACGGATACAAGGAGTTTTTTCAACAACAAGCTGGAGGAGAGTCCTCTCCTGTTGGACTGAGAGGCTCAGTGAACTAAAGGACTCTGAGTGTTAGATAGTTAACTTTAGTCTAAGTTATCTCAGTGGGTGTCAAACGTTTTGGTCACCATTAATGTAAACAATTATTTCCGAGGCACACGTTTATATGATCATTATAGTTGTAAAAAATAAGAGAATAAATGAAAAACAGGTATGAAATACTATATGACAGTAAAAAAATAATACAGTTTTAAAGGAGAGTGATTTGTAAAATATCCATAAAGAAAAAGTAAATCTGTTTACAGTTCTGTTTCATATGGGTGTTGAGAGAGGTATCCATTGTTCTCAAAGTGCACCAGATTGATGCTTTTAACTTCAATATTTAAAAATAAATCTTCCCGGGGGAGCTTGCCCCCGGACCCCCCTATACACCACCTATAAAAATAGCACTTTACCCCTGCTTACACCTATCTGCCTTGAGCCTTCATTGTAACTGTCACACTGTGTATTTGCGTGGGGAGTGTTGCAGTAGAGAATTCCACTGTAGCGACCGGTAAATTAATGGGAAACCCTAAATGTTTGAGCACCCTCTATGAAACGTCAAGCTACCCCACAGCACCCCAAAATAAATATCTGGCGCCGCCAATGAGCCTGACTATTTGTGATGGGGGGGCCCGACTTAGTTTTTTCTCCAAAGGGGGGGCCTGACAGAAAAAGTTTGAGAACCACTGGCCTAAGGCATGATCGCAACTGACATGTCATTTGCGTAATGATGAAAGCTGTAGTTATTAGATAAAATAATCTTAATTGGATAAATTCCAGCAAAGAAGCCTTTTAACTGACAAACAACTGCCAGTACAAATAAGGAGTTGAAAGTGGTTCAAATGTCAGTTGAACTTTATACTGCAAATACTTTCAGCTTGTATGTAAGCGGTCATGCCAGCTCAAAAGGATAATTTGTTAATACAAATTATGAAGTAGAATAAAAAGGTTAGCCGACTGATCTTTCGGTAAAATAACACTTGGAGAAAGGCACCTCTCTTTGAGATTAAACAGCAACAAGAGTCAGGCAGGTTTTGTTTAATGTCATAACAACAGAGCCACACCTCTCAACTAATCATCCCCCCAGATGTTCAGTCAGCTAGAAATTCAGAATGGATGCTGTTTCAGCCTGGACAAGCTCACATGTGCAGCCAGTCAGTGAGTCATTATTAGATAAGTACTTCCAGGCAGTCCATGTTTGCACTTAAAATGACCTCTAGCGCGCAGAGGTATCCAAACAGGTCTGCTATAAGAAATAATTGCTTAATGGCTGCTTCACCTCCACATAGGCATGCTTTGGGATGTTTCCAAGCCATCTTAGAAATAAAGAATTGATGGCGTCCCCTAAGAAAATATATTTGCCTTGTCTGGTGAGAGAGTGGCGCTGGGATCCAAAGCGCAGTGCCATAAATTCAAGATGGAGAGGAGGGGCGGTAGAGAATGAAAGGTAAATATATTCACATGCACACTCCAAGGAAGTTGGAAGGTGGAGGCTAAAACTCCATTTGCAATGTTGTTGGATTTCTTTTACCGGGCATGTTGGCTTTGCAGCATTAAGCTTTAGTTCATATAAATGACATTTATATGAACTAAAGCTTTATATGAACTAAAGCTTAATGCTGCAAAGCCAACATGCCCCTCCTCTCCATCTTGAATTTATGGCACTGCGCTTTTGGATCCCAGCGCCACTCTCTCACCAGACAAGGCAAATATATTTTCTTAGGGGATGCCATCAATTCTTTATTTCTAAGATACATCAAGACAACTGACCTTTGTTGGCAATTGTACAGTGTATTAACACCCAGAAACACACACACCTCAGCATAGCATTCCCAAAATAAAAACAGATAAGAGGTCTTAAGTATGGGACTCAGTGACTCCAAGTGGAGTGCTCCAAAAAGGCTAGTGATGTGTGCCTCGAGGCCTATCACAGAACTTACATTTGGCCCTGGGCATCAGCTAAACCTCAGTTAGAACAATGGAAAGATAAAAGTAGTTTCCTTAGCAAAGAAACTTGTGTCTATTCTTTACAAAGAATCTGTGGAGCCTAACTGGGGTTATTTTAGAAAAATATATTATCATAATAACACTCATAGGACTAACTACATCTACATTAAAGGACACCTATCATGCTATATTTGAACAATATATTGTAGGGCCATACCTATATAAAGCATATAAATAGTTTTTTTTTCAAAATACCAAAAAGATCCTGCATTTTAGCCATGCCTCATTTCGCTCTATTTGCTCTTTCCAGCGCTGTTTTTGCAGGGGGCTGATTCTGTGAGCTGCAGCTGACCACGCCCCCCTGCAGGAGAGGGGAGCATGCTCTGAGATCAGCTGCTATAGGCTGCAGTGGGGAGAAGAGGGGGAGAAAAAGAGATCTCCGTCCACCGTGTTTTATTCTTATAGAAGTAAGAAGAGAAGTAATGGGGCAGAAACTCTCCTTTTTACGCAGCGGTCCAGACATAGACATCAAACGGCGACACATATTCAGTTGCCAGTTACTTTGGCATTAGGGCAGGGATATCTAGATACTTTCCAAGGTTTGACATAATGAATTGTGCTACTTTTAAAGCAAGCAACAATGTTTTCAAATCTGTAATCAAAAAGCTCCTCAAAAACACTATCGAAGCAGTTCCTGCCGTTGCTACGTTCAAACAGTAACAATGGACTATTTTTCTTAACTGATGCATGTCAATTTAAATCAATACAACTATTTTTTAAATCAATAAAATCCTTTTCTAAATCCATAAATGCATTTCAATTAATATTGGGAGTCATGTCGTTACTTTGTCGAGAATGTGGCCATATAATAAGCGGGATAATGTGCACATTGCACATTGCATAATGTGCCTTCATGCCGATCTAGATCCCTCCGCTTCGCGTCGGGCTCCTGATCAGCCTGTCGGTGTTCTTTTCCCCATAATGACGGCGTCGCTGCACATTATCCCTTACATATGTTTATATAGAGTCATTATTCATTTGTTTTAAAGCAGGAGGCGCAAAAGCTTGCCTCGGGGAGGGAGAAAAAGAGCCACAGCGGAGAATAAACAGAAGGGCAACCATGGCAACCATGCAAGGGAAGTCTTCTTCGCTGCTTTTGTGGTAGACTACAGCGCCACTTACAGGCCTGGCATATGTACTACAGCGTCTCCAGCGCTTTCGAGCAGCAATGGCCGGCCGTGGCCCAACCTCTCATTCCCCTGATAGGTGGAGAATTGACCAATAGCCGTAGCACCACTTTACTGACATCAGTAAAGTGTTCAAATCTGGATCAGTCTGTATCAGATCCGTTGCAGCCCCTTTTTTAGAGATTTGGGTATGGAGGAAAATAGAGAGGGTTGTGTTTTCTGACACTTGGTGAGTTCCCTGGAACACCGGGGACACATATTCATGTATAAAAGACGTACAAAAGTGCATTTTGCATGATAGGTCCCCTTTAAATAACATTAGTTTTTGTTTTGTACAGAATTATTGGTGTAAAAAAGCTAAAAACATTAAAAAGCATGTGTTCAGGCGTATATAACAACTAAGGGAAACTAAGAATGAATCAAATAAAAAACAACCATGAAACCATTGTATTTAGATGCTTAGAGTTAACAGTTAAAACTATGGTATAATATTTTCTCCAAACCATCTAGATTATGGTGAATTCTCACAGGTACATCCTATACAAGGTTGTATGAATTACTTAATTACTTGTTGACAGACTGTCAACACGTATCTGGCAGTAGGCTCTCACAGCATCGCCAGAGACGGTCGGTTCTCGCTTTCTGTCCCTTTCAAATTAGAAACTATTCTAATGGGAGGTCCAAAAACATATCAAAAATGAATATGTCACTCCAGTGTCATTTTTTAGGTGTTAAACTATAACAAAATCACAAATGCCCGCAGAATGTTGTGCATCTCCGCCACAGCAGCGCGTGTCAGAGCTCAAGTCTGATGTCAACAGCCAGGGCAAAGACCCTAGTTCCAAGTCCTTTGTGCTATTAGTGGCCCATCATAAATTACTGCTAATTAGATTTTTAACTGGGACTGGTGGGTTTAAACTAAAGGAAAAGCTTAAGACCAACCACGTGAGACTACAAGGACTAAGCCTCCCGCTACATAAAGCCTGGAGATGATCTATGTTGGTCTGTAATCAAGGACACTTTAGCCTCGTCTGGCTGAGGCACACTGATGGACAGGGATCCCGCTACAGGAGAAGTGTCTCAACAAGTGCAAATAATGTTTCTAATTACTTTCTGGTTACAACTTAATGTGTCACTTCTATCACAGCACATTTGGTTGAGGTTGTGGTTATGGGCTGTTGATTTGCAAGGTCGGAATGACCTGCTGGTAAAACACACTCTGCAAACTACATGTACTCCAATGACAGAATCTCCAGTGACAGAATCTCCAATGAAAGAATCTATCCTGGGTTTATAATGTCATGTGTGTCAATTATTTTGTCATAATTTAATTTAAAGTTGCAATAATCAGTCACTATTGCAAAACCAAACAGTAGCCACAAAATGTTAGCAACAAGCTTGTGAACATAGTGGAATATTTAGCGGGTAAAGAGCCCAGATAAATCCCTGAAGGGCAAAGCAGCATTGGACTTCCATTAGTCAAGTGACATTTTTGTATTCATGCTCATGTGGCTATTTATCAACTTTTTGTGTGAACGCAACTCTTTGTCATTAACTTTAAGCTTAACTTTTGTTAAAAAATATATGTATACTGCTTAGGCACACTATTTGTTCAGGAGTGTGCCCAGAAGCACAAAATGAAATGAAATACAGTTCCACAAAGTTCTGTAGAACTGCCTTAAGGACCTGCAGGTATTTATTTTTACCAATCAAAGCACACAGTAAATCTTGGACCCTTAGGGCTTTTGCACTGACCTAGCTTGTCCCAGCATTGTTGGTTGGACAAAACTACATTTTGAAGACATGACCTGTGTAACGGAGGTGATCTCTGGGGCCATAGATCTCGGCCTTCGTTACGGATTGTATAGCTTTGTTGGTGGCGAAGTGTATTGATTTGTTCCATGCCCTGGAAAGTGTTGTGATCTGTCTGTGTTTTTAGTTTGTCCGTCTCCGTTTCCTGTTTTAGTTTGAAAAGTGTTCCCCCTCCCGTCTTGTCTGTTGCTGGTGATTGTGTTCACCTGGTGCCCTGTGTTGTCTCCTCCCCCCTCACCTGTGTCTTGTTGGTTTGATTAGTGTGTGTGTGTGTGTGTGTGTGTGTGTGTGTGTGTGTGTGTGTGTGTGTGTGTGTGTGTGTGTGTGTGTGTGTGTGTGTGCCTTGTTGCTGGTGACTGTGTTCAGGGGAGACAGTCATATTGAGGCTGTGTATCCTGTACCACAAAGAGGAATAAATGCCCACACCGGGTTATATTTGAACTCTCTGCCTCTGCCTCCTTGCTTGGTCGGGCCGCTCAATGGTCAGCTTCACAACCTGTAACATTGTGATGGGTAATCCCAACAATGCACATCCAAAGTCAATATAAAAGACATCAGGTCACTAGCAAATCTTGAACTGCAGTATGTAGCCAGGTAATAAAAGGAAAGTCTGAATAAAAATTCATATAACAGATTTTTGAAGTCTACAAAAAAGCTAACTGAGTTTAGATTCACTGTGCACGACCAGCTATGGGAACAGAAAAGTAAACCAAAAAAGTCTGTCTGACCCCTAGATTCCACCGGGTCCGTCTGCGGCGCGTTACGGCTGCGCCGCGGTTTTGGTCCGGCCTCCTCCGGCATCATACCCTACCGGGCGCGTTTCAGAAGCGGAGCGTCTTGCCTGCTGGCTCGCAGTTTTTGTTGATTTGGGCATATTTCCTGGACAGGCTACTTTGTACAGACAAAGTTAATAATAATTGTAATATCCCAGTTATAAACGGCATGAATGAAAGATGTGTTGCTGTATTTTAGTGGTAAAAAATGCATTCATCATCATAATTATTCTATACTCTATATAATTTACACAGTGCCTGTAAACCGGCGAACGCTGGCATTTCTCCTGGCAGTTGTCGCCGCGGCCGTAACGCGGAAACAATACCCCCCCGTAACTCGACGCAGACGGACCCGGTGGAAACTGGGGGTAAGGCTTTTAATATGCCCACCCTGAGTTAAGTCCCCCCTGTCTAAGTTAAGTCACCCCTGGCTGTTGACAGGGAGACGTGCAAGCTAAAAAAAAAAAGGGCTATGAACAGCAGTATGAGACATGTTCAGTCATGGTGCTTCTGTCAGTAAGAAATAAATCCACATAAAAGGCTCAACTGTTGTCTGGTAAGGCTGTAAACACACTGCTGTAGGTCTTTCTCATATTTGACAAGAGCTGCTCCTTGTAAACTGACACATCTTGACGGAAGAATAAGCCATCAGAGGCCAGAACTCACCAAAAGGAAAATAAAACACTCTCCAAATGATTACCTGGACCCAGACACAACACCAACACATCAATACTGTGAAACATGAACACAGTGCACTTCCTCTCAATCAAAGTAACAGATCTGTTGCTTTGGATCTGAGCCAGTCATATCACAGTGATTTCCCCTACGACAGTCTGACACCTTGAACAAACAGCTGAGAAAAGTGACAGTGACACAGCCACAGAGGCAGTCTCACACTGACAATGTGTAACGGCAGACAGCCAAAACATCAGCTTTTCTACTCACCTCCTTCCACGTTTGGAAATAAGATCAGGCCTCAGCCAATTAAGTAAGTGTGAAGTAGGGCTCATGTATATTTGGAGCAGATGGTAAAAATAACCCTATCGCTCAGGGATCATGACTTCCAAGAGCAAATGCATTAATCTTGATATTATAACACTTATTCTGGGGATTATAGACCATTTTGGTGTTTTTAAACTAACAAATAATCAATGACATGTTTTGAAATTGCCAGTGATGGCTAAATTATAACATTCATATTAACATCATTTCAATTGTTGGGAGTTAAAAATAGTGCTAAAAGGCCGTCATGAGCAATGACAGAGCTTCAATCATTGGAAAAGCTTTTGTAAAATGTTTGGTGTCTCTGTTAGGCAGTACTCTATTTCTGTCTTTGTCCTGACAGAGTGAGAGCAGGTGCAGCACAATGAACAACTGTAGTCTCAGCAGCCAGACTCCCCCCTTTGAATGACTCACACATGGAGCAGCTCAGTAGCCCCAACATTTAAATCTTACTTAACTAATCATTTCATTGAGGGATTAATCCAGGCTCGACATAGCTGAACATTTAATGAGTTATTGACACAAGACAAGTTTGCTGGACTTTGTTTTTGAGCTGGGTGACAATGCAGGATCCAGCATGGATTTGAAAGTGTCATTGGAAATGGTTTACTGAACCAGACTGTAAAACCATTATCATAATACAGAATGGATTTAGCTGGAAACCCATACTTTAAAAAAAGGTAAACAACTTTTTCATAACGTTAGGAAACAACCTGTATTAGCATCAATCTCAAAACGACTTAACATTTCATCTGAGTGGTATGACAATACAAAAAGGTATATTGAAGCTCGGTATTCCAACACCAAAGTCATTCAACAACTCTGATGAACAACCAAACATGTAGTCAGTCATCACATGAAAGCTACATACCTTCTTAATATAGGGTATCTTCTCAGAGAGCCATTGAGTCTTAGAGTTGAAGTGTTTCAGGTGGTTACACCAAGAAGTGAGCTAAAAGTTGTTCCTCTTTTGTCCAGAGTCTACCGGTCCCAGTCACTGAGAAGGTCAGAGCTCTGGAGGCTCGCGGGACATGACCGGACTACTGGGACATAAAGATAGACTGGTCCACAGGCCCTGCCAGCAAACACCCACAACCACTTTCTATCTACAACCCTCCTTTAGGGGCGCATGTGTTGTGGCCAGTTCCACATCATGCATAAACTCTAGGGGTGGGAGGGGGGGTCGGTAAGTTGGTGTTGGTAAATTTAGAACGGTGCTTTCCCACTACATCAGCGCCGGGTCAGATCAATCAAATGACTAAAGTGACAAGTGGTGTCATGAGGCCATTTAGTCAATTGGAAAAATAAGATAAAGAAAGATGGCATTACATTTAGGTTACATTCAAAAGCTATACATGATTGAAATACATAAGCCACTAGGGAATACTAGTTAGTCTCAGCTCAGTTAGTCTTCCTCAGCTTGATTAATGCCCACCATTTTCAAACTCCACGCATCCAGTCGGTAACACAGGCTTTATGTTAACCATTTTAGACTCAAAGGCTTAACTGAAATTACACTTATGACATACACTGGGTTGACCTTTGCCACATCAGTGAGTGGTATCAACTTTTGTCTTGTTAGTAACTAATGACTTGGAGCTCATTGGTCAAGGTCTCAAAACAGGAAGTAGCACCAAAGATTAATCGAGACATTAACAAAAAAAAGCAATGGTTCAGTGTTGTTGAAATCACGTCGGATGTAACCCTTTCCCACAGTGGACATCAAACAAGACTTAGTGCTAAAAAAGTGACATTAAACACTCAAACAGTAGGTTGAACAAGCAGATAAACTCCTCATTCATCGGGCTGTTTACACATTTGAGGTTCAAAAATCACAGTGAAGGACAACAGCGGACAGATGGAGAGGAAGGAAAAGGAATCAAACACACAAAGACCCAAAGATAAGGACAGGGCTCCGTTTCAGATGGCCACCGAACAAAGGACAGACTGGGCAAAGGAGAGGACGCTGGGACACAGCCAGTCAGAGGGAAAAGGGATGAGGGGGAAATAAAAGATGAGGCAGAGTTGTAATGTGTAATGTTTGTTATTGTGGATGTAAGCCATCAAACAGTATTGCTACAAATAAATTAGAATTGGCGTGCACTCACAAAGATTAGGGACAATCACTGTCTTCCAGTTTGGCTTTAAAGCGACAAAGCAAAGAGCACCATCTAGTGTTGACAACAAGGAACAACCACAATGGCATTAGTGGCTTCTGGTCTTTTTTGTTGGCTTTTCAAGTCCTAAAACCGCATCTTATATTTCAAGATATAGCACCAACTGATTTGATTATGGTTGTGTGAATAGGTAAACCCTAAATGATTCATTTCAGCTGGTTAAGGAAACCTGTCTGGGCACTGAGCCATGCTGTCACGTTCTTCAGCAGGTCCTTTGTACTTCGAACAAACTTAGAAAGCAACGGGGTTCAGCCACTACAGAGCTAATTAGAAGTGGAGAAATATTAGTTCTTCTTAAGCCAGCAGCAAAATTTCAGAGCAAATGTGATTTCAATTTAGCTCCTTGTTAGGCAAGAGCTGAACGTTGATTGTTAACATGCCCCGACCACACTGAACTGTCAGCACAACACAGAAAACTGAGGGCCAAGAACTCTCCTCCTGTTTTCCCATAAACAGTTGCAGATAGACCACAACAATGCCCTGGGATGCAGAAAAACTGGAAATATGCAATCTATTAAACACTCTCCCCTTCTTCACTGCCACGCTTTGAAGAGGGTCGGCCCTGCAGGCAACACACACTCAGCAGATTTGGTTGAAAAGAATACTCTGTAAAACAAGAAGAGCCTTCACACCCGTGAAACTGGGCATGGAGGACTCCAGAGACAGAACAGAGCAGACTGGGACTAGTCAGGCCTGAAACCTTCTAGCAGCATGAAACGCTTTTCACTTGGAGCACTGAGTGTGAACCATAAGCGCCAATTGAACAAACGAAAAAAAGTGTGGAATATATAGAACACCACAAGAACAGGTTGGAATGAGATAGACACATACTATTTTTAAACTATATTATATAATTTTTTTAATTATGAAACGTTATTACCATTGTGATTTTTTTCATACAGATTATGGTTATTCTGTATCAAGATATTTCAGGATCAATAGCAATGGTGGATTTATAGGTACGCTTTCAGATGAAGGAGCATCATACCTAGTGCATCATAAACATCCAAAAGCCAATATGGCACATGTGTAGAAGCAATGTTGAATATAGAACAACAAGTATGAATACACTTCATTGCTTATTCCTAAAATAAAATACCATAATTGCTTATTCTTCTTAAACAAAAGGCTACTTACAAAAGTCTATCAGGGTAAACAGCAGCATAAAAAAACACTATGTACTTCAGAAACCTTTGATTTGTGAGTAGCTTTCAATAATAAAAGCCTCTATAAAAGGTGAAATAGGAAAGCTATTTTCTATTAATCACATCTTTAGTGGAGTAGCAATTGACACCGAAAAAGTAATAACCTCTTACACCCATTAGTACCCCAACAAAATCAATTCAACCAAGCTGTGCTCTCCCAGACTGCATGGTAGGCTAGGCATCCAGATGTGCCACTGTGGTTTCCATCAAAGCCTTTTCCTCTTACTAAGCTCTCTGCAAATTCCTCTTCCCACATCTGAAGCAGGGCACATCATGCCCACATGCAAGGCAGTAGGAAAGTTTACCCATGGGCACCTTTAAGTAGAGCACAGAAATAGACTGCAAAAGAGCAGATAAGAGCCTCAGAGAAGGAAGATAAAAGAGGTTAGTGGGTGAAAGAAAGGCAGGACAATACAAGCAGAGTGAAGAGAAGGAAAAGGTAAAAAATAAGCTATCTAGAACACCAATAACAGCACAAGGGGACAGATGTAGGGAGTAGGGGGGCAGGAGCCATCAGCCTTTCCAGTCTTCACTCTCTACTTCACCTCAAACATCCTAAACTGCCATAGTAGCAGTAACACAAACCAGACTCCTTTATTCCTCAAAGACTTCGACCCAGGCTTCCCACAGATGAATAGGCTCTCAAAGCCCATTAATGAGCAGATACATCCACCGCGGAGAGCAAAGACAGCAATCATACAGCTGAAATAGGACGGAGGTATAAGATGATGGACCAGGGACTGTACCTTTCATAGCTCCTCGGCTTCCTGTCGCTATTTGCGGAATAGAATATCTCCAGTTAAAGTCAGAATCCACAGCCAAAAAAGAGATAGCAAAGAGAAGAAGGGGACAGAGAAAGAGTGGGACTGCCAGAGGGTAGGACTGAAAAGGCTAGCAGTCACATGACCAGATTGGAAGTTACTGGCGGCTCACCAGTAACCACGGCCCATAAAACCAAGGGGTGGGTTTGGTGGTGACATTACAGTTGGCCTGTTAAGGCAGGAACCAGAGTGAGCCTGGTATATGGTGGTGGGTCACCAGGATCCTGGCCAACGGTTATCACTCAGAGACGTACACCTGGAGTGTGTCTAACAGCGCTAACGGACATTGTGACAGCGATGAATAGAAATTAGGATTTGTCCTAATGAGGGTGAGGCGGTGGGAGGGGGTTTGAAGTCACTCCGCAGAGATAGAAGGGGGAGGAATGTCTTTATTCCTTTCCAGCGACTGATGATTCAAACAGTGGGACAGTAAACGAGAAAAAGCAACAGAGGTAACAACTTTCCCACATGGCTGAAAACCAACGGTCGTAACTGACGATCGCAGACACAAACATTATTCCAGTTCCTGCAGGAGATAAGCGAGTGTGCTGCATTGCTCCCTCTGACAGTTTGAGAGATAGTTTCCCTCCAGGTCAAAGGTTACACACACACCGAATGGGTGCTGTACGATACATCAGACTTCAAGGCTGCAAAAAGCAACTGAATACATTTTATTTCAAAATGCAAACAACAGTTGATATGCACTGAATAGAAAATGCTGATGCTAATACAGCTTAGTTAATAATATCACGTTTTTTTCTATCCTCAAGACAAAATGACCCGATGCAACTATTTAAATGTCTGATAGAGTCTGCCTTCAATTTCATAATTATGTGCAATACACGCTGAAGCTGCATTATACCAATAGCTAAAACACTGGCATTCGTTTGGTGTTCATGGCAGCACAATAATACATTACAGAATGTTTACGAAAGCTTTTTTGATGTTATCATCCTTGAGTGAAAACAGAGTTGATGAGATGAGAATTTGGGCAAGAAAACCAAAATAATGAGCTAAAAAAAGCTCCAAAGTTCTGTACAGCTAAGGGGAATTGTTATCATTAATGGATGTGCCAGCTGATATCTCATAACTAAATGTTGACCAGATGTCGCAGCAAAGAACCATGAGAAAACTTATAAGAGCATTTCAGAAGAAGTGATTATTGTAAGCAGTTTACAGTCTCAAGTGAACAACTGTCCCAAGGGGAGAGAAGCCCGAGGTAAACCAGGGGAATTGTTATCATTAATGGCTGTGCCAGCTGATATCTCATAACTAAATGTTGACCAGATGTCGCAGCAAAGAACCATGAGAAAACTTATAAGAACATTTCAGAAGAAGTGATTATTGTAAGCAGTTTACAGTCTCAAGTGAACAACTGTCCCAAGGGGAGAGAAGCCCAAGGTAAACCATTCAGGAGCAGACAGAGAGAAATGTGACCCAAACAATCAAAAGATTGCCCAAGTTTTTACAAACTTAGCTTTTTCAGAACATTGGGAGATTTGTATCGTCATGTTTATTTATGATACAGAGTCTAATCAGCCTTTGACATGAGTTCTTGCAGCTGTGAATGCTGCTTGTGTAATAGTCCTGGACACGGTAGGATCACACACTCCTGCCTTCCAGGCATTCTGTATGAACGCTTGACTATAAAAGGCAGCTCGTGGCTCCAGCATGGCATCGGACCAGGGACAATGATGGGCAGCACCAGGTGTAGGTGTGTGTTTGTGTGCGTCTGTCAACTCAACACAGTCACCTCGACTCCAGCACTTCACAATGACTCCTCTTTCACTCATCACCCACCTCTGATCGGTGAGCTCAATCACTGGCTAGACCTAAGGGGGATAAACAGCACCTGGAACAACCTGATAGCATCGAGCATCATTACCTCACACCCTCACTGCATCAGGGTTTGTTATTGGGATTACACATGGGTGAAACTGATATTTTTGCTGGATGATTAAACCCATGTGGAGTGCTAAGTGGGTGAGGTTTCTCTTCCCAGAACAGGACAAATAATATGTCAATCAGATGTGACTAAGCAAACTGAATTTCACAAATGTGTTATACTAACAACAACAACAACAGGCAGAACCTATTTAGAACCTTGATTTGAATCAGTTTTGCCATCATTGCATTGCCAGTTTCCACATTACTCATGTCCATCTCATTCTGACAGTATTTAATGATGTAAAAAGTATTGGGCAAGTCACAGGGCTGATGAGTCAATAACAGCGTTACTGTAAGTAATGTCTTGAAAGATACAATGTACAAGCAATTGAGCATTAAAGACGAAAATCACATCATTTTTTGTAATAATTAAAGGCAATCCTAATAAGTATATGGGTATATTTATTCTGTTATTCAGATGTCCTAAGATCACATAAAACTGAACTGAATTTGGTTTTACCTGGGGCGAACCAAAGAGTGAACGGACTTGAAGATGAAAGATGAAAGATAAGCAAGAGGTGTTTTCAATAACTTCAAAAGTGTTGGATAAGGTTGGAAAAATGTAAGGTCACTGGACACCAATGGTAACAACAACAACAACAACAACAGGAGAATGAGGAACATGTCAATCAAACAACATTCTTAACACTCACACACACATTCCTGAGGAGTGTTCTTGTTTAAAATAAGTGATATTCCCTTTGGGAGTTTAGAATCTAGGGCCTCTAACCCAGCACCTCTTTTCTTTCATAAATGCCATCATATAAGAAAATATTAATAAAATCTAGTATGGCTGCTTTGTGTCTGAAGTAGAAATAAACATGTTTATCAGGGTCTCTGCTAAAGTCACACTGCACTCTAGCCCTTACTCACTGACAAAATAAGGCCACTAAAGCCTCTGTGTATGTGTACGTGAGTGTTCTTGGGAAAGCGCCGCCTATTGTGTCAACAGCTGCTGAGGTCTTATATTTCTAGCTTCTAGAAAGACTCACAGCAGAACGTTTGTATACTGGCAGTGAGGGTGTTGCATTATTAATGTAAATGACTGTGTGCCTACATCACTACTTCTGCTCTTGGACAGCAGATACAAGCCCAAATTGGTCATACAGAAGCTCAACACACCTACACCAAGTCTGACATAACCCCAGCAACAATGCTAGGTTTTAGATGAGACAATATACTATAAAAGGTGATAGGCTAATGTTAGTTTGAATCATCCAGGTATTCATGTAGACAAGAAAGAATGTAAGGTCTGCAGTGTGGGGGCAGGGGGGTTCTGTGTTCTGTGTGTGTAGAGCTGTCCTCAGCACAGGCAACGTGTGGAGGGAGAGAGTAGACCAGCCATTGACCAACAGTAAATTCAAAGGTTGCTGGGCTCTAGATAAAAACAACCAGACCTTTAGAAAGCTGGGAGATAAATATGAAGGTATGTTGTATTCCTTGCTTATATGTTTAGTTTTATACAATTTCATGGCTCAGATTGAATGTTTTACTTAGGTCTTGTACTTTGTTCAATACATATTCAATGAGCACTGTATGAGGGAGCCTGAGATCTAATATGGTCATTGCCAAACTACTGATTCTACATGACTGTAAAGAACATCAAATGTGTTTAGTTTATTCCACTGGATTCTTCTGACAGTTATAGTTACTAGTTTCCTTGCAGATTAAGAATTGACCCAAAACAGAAAATGTTTAGAGAGAACACAGTTAAAGATTAAACCATTGGATTCTACTTTTTCTCTCAACCCTATTCACAATTTAACGATTATGTGTCTATCCAAAACTGTTAAACGGTTTATTTAAAGCCTTCACAAAAAGCTATTTTGAGCATTGTATGTCCATAATCCGACCGACAGATTGTTAATGCATTTGGCAATCACAATGGAGCTCATTAGGACAGCAAAAACATGTTGAACAACCAACAACAATCAAATACAAATGGAGATATAGAAAATAATTTCTGATTTTTGGATGTTTAAAGAAACAATGAATCTGGAATTTATACAGTATGTATAAAACCATTTAAAATGACTGATGATCGTAAAAAATGAAGCCATAACGTTAAGTAACCATTTGCGAAAGGAATCCAACTAAAACCACACTAAACAAAACAACTAAAACGTGTAAAAATCAAAAACTATAATAAAAATACAGAGGACACGCTTGAACCATGGAAAGTAGTAAAAGGTTTGGCAATGTTAATACAGCTAGGGTTTGTTGTTCATTCACCTCCTCATAGCAACACATGAGGTCATTGACAAATGGATACCCCTGACTGATGGAAGCGAACCAGAAAAACAGTTCAGCTCATGTCGCGTTGACCAGGGAAAGGGGATCAGACAGGGAAAGACTGATACCCCCTTTCTACTGGGATCAAGGGGCCGTGCTGCTCAGTAATGTGCACGTCCTGTCTGCAGGTCATGTGTCTTTTATCTCGTTAAACTTTCAGAAACTCCAAGAACATGTTTTTATGAGAGGATCAAATAACCAGCTGACATACTTACAAGATGACCATTGGGACAGAAGCGTGCAACTTTCTCCCTTCAGTGTCCGGACCTCTGAACGCCACTTGCTCCTGAAAACAAATGATTGACTTAGTCATTACAGTGTTCCAGGGATTTCAATTGCATATTCAATCTGTGATAGAGTTTCCTTTTCGCCCTTACATAGTGCAACACCTGTGAGAAATGAGTAGACAATCAAAATCAAGTTGCACCCATATATTTCCTTAAAAGACATAAATCAACAAAACTCTATTAACATCCGACTATCAATACAAATTACAAAGGTGTTAGATGAGAAGACGAACTCCAATATTCTGTAAAAAGCATGCACATTTATGAATATGAATGAGTGAACAAAAACTTTTACAAAAGCTATTTACATATGAAATGCCCGCAATTACTGAAAAACAGTGCAGCATTGTCTCTGTGACCTATATCAGCCTATACACAAGCCACAGGCCAATGAACTTCCTGGCCCTGAAGCCAAGTTTCAACAAAGTAGATACAAGAATGCCTCAGATGGATAGATAGTTCGGCAATACTGAGAATATATACCATTTATACCATAATAACTTTAACCTTCAATATTTCTGTGTGTACCAGCAATAGTTTGATCGGGGCTATTTGTGTGTGTATTAAATTCACGTGATTTTTTTATCCATAAACAGTTTCAAAAAGACTTGGGCACCATTTTGAAGAGGGCAGCTCATTTTTTTAAATGAGTAAAATATGTTTGGATTTAAATTTAAAACCAAAGTCAAAATTCTAACTAATAGTTGAGTTGTTTGATCACTAAAAAGGACTTCAAACTTTCCAATATCAACAAATAGCCGTTATTTGTTACTCAACAACACCTATGGACAGATGATAAGACAATTCTATTCTTTTGCAATATTCTGAATAGTATAATAGAGGATTGTATCGATATTATAACTTGATAATTAGAATATTTTTGTGTCAATTGATAGCTGCATAGAGTGTGTGCCTAAACTCAGCCTTGAGCCTGTACGATTAAATCCTCTCTTAAAATACTTTTACTTTTTTACAAATTGAATCGAATGTTTGTGTAGTTCCTTTTAACTGCCAATAGAGGCTGATCAAATGTTTTGAGTCACTTCAAACTGCTTTATGTCTTTTCATACTTTAATGTCCAGACTGATGATTTTTTGTTTTACACACCTTCGACCAGTGATCCTCACAGATGCTCTTAAAATAGTAATGTGTGGGATCTTAATGAAGGGAGTGTGAAGCAAGAGGTTGTTTTCACAAACTAGTGATCCAGAACATGATATTGATGCAGATCCAAAAGGTCATACAGCCAATAAATAGCAAGCTGTTCCAGGCTAAAAGGTTTTATATCTTCAAGGTTCTGTTGCTCCAGATCACAGAGGTACCAGAGTGCGACTAAGGACATGTTCCTTTTGTTTTTTCTAACACTATTGTGTCTCACTACACTTCTTCTTACCCTCCAAGTTTTTTTCAGATTGATTTACTGGCGGTGAACACAAAAGGCGGGGTTGTTTTGGGGATTAAAGACTTATAAATCATTCCTGTTTTGCATGTTTCCCTTTGTTGTCATGGCAATCAAGCCCACCCAAACCATTCTTCCAACATGCGTCAGCCAATCACCAAACACTGATGGACAAAAATCACATGTCAAACCCCGTTACAGGTGGAAACTTGTTTCATCACTAGCACTGAGCCATGTCTCCTAGCAGGAGAGACTCAGTGAGCATCTGCTTCCAATAGCTTTTCAGCCTCCACCCCCCTACCCCCCAGAAGTAGCCCGTGGGAGGCAATGGACCCATCGGACCTATCTGAAGCTCGAGCCCCAGCTCTCCGAATCGGGGGCCCCAAAATAATGATGTAACACCCAACAGGCTTATGTAACTAATCTCTGCTGGCAGTTTCTACCTCAGAAACACAGAAGATGGAGACTCTGGGAACACTCAGAAGAAAAATTTAAACTGGCCTGTGATTCACTGTCAAAATATGCACTCTAAACTAACTAGACTAATTCCTGAATAAATTGCTAGTAGGAATGCTTTATGCTGAAAAGCTGACGCTAAACTGCTATGGTGAAATGTAATGTGTAAGAAGAAAGTGAAGAATTTAGATTGAAATGATACATGAACACTGGGGGCTGATGAGAGATGTGATGAGAGAAGAAAAGAAAGTAAAAAGGCTTGGAAAAGCAGCAGAATATTTGAACTGCAAAATGTTGAACTAACTTGATGGCGAATGATCTGTCGCCATGCCAACGGCATTTGATGACATCCCATAATACGCTTAGATGCGTTGATGGCTGCATCGTTAACAAACCTGTGAAGTTTTGGGCCGTTGAGTATTTTCACTGAAGTTATGAGAAAACCGTGTTTCATGGCGAGCATTGTGTTGCCATTAGGGGTGTAACGTTCACAAACATTTCGGTTCGGTACGTACCTCGGTTTTTAGGTCACGGTTCGGTACGTTTTCGGTACAGCAGAAAAAATTATCACAAAACATAAAATATTTTTTGTGTTTTTTTAATTATTATTAAACTGTGAATAATGTATTCACTCAAATAAATACAAAATATAATAAAATAATCATTAAGGTGCAGCATTTCAATGAACTGAAATAATCTGTATTTGAACTGTACTAGTACCTAAGCAGCCAGTTTGACATTATGACTTGCTTGTCATTGTATTTTCATGTTTTTTTAAAGAAAAATGTACTTGCTTGCCGAAAGGGCAGATCTGCTGGCACTAACAATGTCTCCTGCTGTGGAGAACACCCTCTCGCTAGGGACAGAGGTAGCAGATACAGCCAGGTAGCGCTTTGCTAACATGGCATCATAAGGATATTTGGCATTTGTAATAGCTTTGTCTCGGTCTGAACTTTTTGCGAGTGGTGGAGGCTTAAATGCTAGTGGGAGTTGGGTTTGCACTTCAGTCTTTTTTCTTTTGGTATCGGTGATATTCACGTTCGGGTGATGCCTTTTCAAGAGTGTGCAAGTTTGATGTATTGCCAGCCGCGTAACCAATTTTAGTTGAACAATGCCGACAAACAGCTTTGGTTCGGTCCACCTGTCTTTGTCCGTCATCCTTGAACGTAACTGCAAAACCAAAATGTTCCCAAACCGGAGACTTCAATGATGCTGGAGGATTTTTGAGCACAACTTTATCTGCGTTCGCCATTTCCTCAAATGACTGACTAAATTTGAACGCATCCCTGTGACTAGCTCTCATAGTATGCCTCTCGTCCAATGAAATAACTTGGTCGCTCTATGACGCGTTGAACCCAATGTGAGCAAATTACTCTGAATGCTGTGACGCAGCACCTGAGATTACTTCCAAAAGGTTGTTTACGTTCTCAAGTTTTTACGTTTAACGTTATATTCGTTCGGTACACACGTGTACCGAACCGAAGGGCCCGTACCGAATAATTTCAGTACGGGTACGTATACCGTTACACCCCTAATAGCTACATCGTCTTTTATGGCGGGTTTCCATGGAAACGGCATATGATGAAACCCCATAATTGACATAGAGCTGTTGAGGGCTGGACCGTTAACCATTATCTGAAGTGTGGTGCTGTTTTGACCCTTTTCATAGGCGTTACGACAACTGTGTTTCCATGGAAACGGCATATGGTGAGATGTCAGTTTTGACGTGGAGCTGTTGAGGCATGGAGAGGTGATATACAGGTGAAGATTGTGGGACGACCGGACCGTGTCCATTGGAGCTACAGCGACATCATGTTTTATGGCGAGGGATGCGTTTCCATGACAACAGCCCATGGTGAGATCTCAGATTTGGCGTAGAGCTGTTGAGGCATGGACGGGTGATATACAAGCAAAGTTTGGGGGACGATCGGACCGTGTCCATTGGAGTTACAGCGACATCGTGTTTTATGGCGAGGGATGCGTTTCCATGGAAATGGCATATGATGACACCCCATAATTGACGTAGAGCTGTTGAGGACAGGACCGTTAACCATCATCTGAAGTCTGCTGCTCTGAGCATGTCAGTTGGAGTTATGACATCGTGTTCCATGACACGGGTGTTCATATTTGAGCTAACGAGGTGTCCAGAGATCAAAGGTTTCCATGTTTTGTTTTTTTAAATTCAATCTGTTCTCCACTCTAGCTGTGACATCACGCACTCTAAAATCTGAAGAAGGCCTCTTTAACAAGGTCTAATATCTCTAAAAGTACGAATCAGATTTAAAAGTTGTTTAACATGAATAATGTCAGAAAGATGTGTAACATTTCAAAGTTGGAATGAGGTTTCTGAGTGAAAGTATGAAGGAGCAGTTAGCAGTTGGAGTTGCATGAAGATTGTTCAAGTCTGAAGAGTTTCTCCATTGACTTCCATGTTAAAAATTTGATGAATTATGGGATGTACCTCTGGAATTATGAAGGTTATGAATGAGAAAAGTAATAGCCATCGATTCCCGACCGAGCTGAACGTTTTGATGTTTGAACGGAGTTTCTGCGATGTGGAATGTGGGAGAAGAAGAGGTGCACAATAACTCGGTGGAATAATAAAGAATTTTGTGCGTAGCATAACAGATAGTTGGAATGCTGTATCAGCATTCCCACTAAAATATAATGACACAGTATGGATCATATTTAAAGGTTGGAACAACCAGATTATAAAAAGTGCCCCTCAATCATTATTAAATTATAAAGGTGCCCTTGGGTTCTAGATGTTTCTGTACATTTGTTTTTCTTTGGGCCCTGTGCAGTTTACTCATTGGCCACTGCTGTTGCCGGTGCATAGGAATAACAAAGGTCAATCTAAAAACACCCAGTATTGATCAGTGGACTCTGATTTTGAGGCATTTAAAAAAAAAGTAAAAGTTTAAAAAAAGCTTCATCCATCTCCACATTTTCATGTTTTGAAAAACAATAAATGTAACCCGTTTTGTTCAAACTGACGCTTGATAAAGGCCATGTTTCTATTAAGCCATAATTTAAAGTGTGTTTTTCCTTACATTTTCCTCCAAAAGCAAATCCTTTTCCGTCTAATCCACAAACTGCAACTGAATTTACTTTAGTCAACTTTATGTTTAAGTTCGATGTTATGTTGCTTTTGTAATAAAATGACACTTTTGGTTTTTTAAACATGAAAAGTTAAATTCCCAGGCAATAAAACACATTTTCACACAATACAATCCACTCTCTAGTGCAGCCTTAATTGGCCTGGTACCAAGTACGCTAGCCTATGGTAGCTTACGTTAGCTACAGTAGATAAGACTGTATAACTGACACTTATCCAGAGTCAGTTTGTTGACCCTATGGCTCCTCTTTACTTGTGCCACTGTTAGAACGTTTTAGCCAAATATTTGCTTGTGGATTTACCACAAAGGTTCCATCAAAGAGTAAACTCACCAGGAGATACATATCCTCTTTACTTTCCAAGAGGCCTTTTTTCACATTTTCCTTTGGCTAAACAGGAAAAGCACAGGTGTTAATAATAACAATAACGATGCAACCGTCGTCATTACTGTTATTAATTACACCTGCTCTTTTTCTGCTATACCTCAAAGGCTATATGCCAATTTGACCTGCCACCAGTCAGGCTGTTGCTAGATAATTATATTACCAGTATCAAGCTAGGGTAAATTGCATACATAGAGGTAATGACAACAGGCCCTCAACAGCATTGATGTGATATTGCGGTTAGAGCTATTTAGCCACAAGTTTGTACTGTGGTTAGGGTTGTAAATATTTTTTAAACAAATGAATAGCAACTTAGACTGGGGTAAAGTATAGCATTTTGACTCTGGCATAGTGGATGTGCCAGTCCTTAACAGTTGACTCACCTTTTTAATACAGTACCACTATTGTACACACTAACACACTCTAGACTCTTTACGTTTAGACAACCTATTGCCAGACAAGCTTCATGGGCTAGCAGTGTGCTGGAATAAACATTATATGCAGCTACATCTTAATGGCATTGCTACACAGATAATCACCACCACATAAGATTATAATGTCCTACAACTGCACACAGGTTGGAAGCCTAATCACCACTTTCATCCAACTCCACTGTTGTTATTTCCTTATCCAAAACCAATACTAACACTAATCACAATCAGCACCGGATGTTGCTGTCAAAGGACAATATAAAGTGTTTTAATGTTTCTGAATGTTGTTGCTTCATTTGCAGGCTCAGGCTATGTGGGCCTAAAGGTCAGGTTGATAGGTCGACCGTTAACTGGGAAGAGGAAATGTGTTTGTTTTCATTCAAACTTAAGCAAAGGTAACAATAGCAGTAAGAAGAGTGGCAAAAAGACAATGGAAAAAACGACTACAACCAAGGGTTGGAATGAGAAACGTATTCATTAAAAGTCTGTTTGGATCCACAAACCTGAGGAACAGGATCAATCTAGAACAGGGGTGTCAAACTAAAATACACAGTGGGCCAAAATAAAAAAATTGGTACTAGTCGAGGGCCGGACTGGTTCAATGTTTATTGCAAAACTTATTGAAATTAACTTATTGCACATATTAAACCTGGAACTAACAAAGCTTAAATTATTGCATAAAAACAACATTAAACATTAGATAATCAGTTGCATTCATTTCTTATGGCTCTATCTGCAGAGTAATTTCTTATCCAAAGGCCAACAACAGCTTCAAAAAAACAAACATGCCCTGCTGTCGCAAGAAAAAAAGTGCAGAAGGAAACATCCATTGAAACTCAGTTTGCTGCTCTGTGATGCTAGTTTAAGCAGATACTTGGCATCTCATCTTGGGTGCAAGTTCATCAATGTTTGGGGTCAGGCTCTGAGCTGAGGAAATCCTCAGGATTGAGTGAAAGTGTGCGTGCAAGATCTAATAATAATTTTAAATGATCCTGCGGGCCAAAATTAAATTCCACCAAGGGCCTGATTTGGCCCCCGGGCCTTGAGTTTGACACATGTGATCTAGAAGATCAATCAGAAGTCATTCCAGTGTTTGACCATTAGTATGATCAAGCAAAAGGTACTGAAGTGTTGTCACAATTCCTCTGGGTTCATGGACCTCACTTCTTAAAGGTTTGGAATTAGCTTCCGTATGCACTTCCAAGTGTGGAGCAAAAACACAGAAGTAGCCTATTACCCACAGGTTGTTTATTTTGGTAGCACCAGACTACCTGCAAGAAAAGAAGGAAAAGAAAGACACTGGACAGTGCACTGTGTATGCATGTGGTTGTGTGTTTAGGTGCATGATTGGTTTGACAAAAAAAATGTACTCAAGTTAAGCTGCAGGCACAGTGGTGATACACAGATGTTTTTAAGAAGTGAAAAAAATGATTAATTATGTCTTTGCCATACATTGCTGCAATTGGCTGTTTTGCTTTAAAGACACAACCATAACACATCCTTACATTGTGGCAGTGTGTTTGCCTTTGCCACACCAAACACAATTTGAAAACTCCTCCTATTTACTTGCCAGATATATAAGATCTTAAAAAAAGTATTCTTGATTTTAACTTTTAGTTAGACAAAACACTGAGGATTTCAACTACACAAGTCTACATTTGAAATCAACTACAGCTACATGGTATATGCTATGTAGTAGTAGTAGTAGTAGTAGTAGTAGTAGTAGTAGTAGTAGTAGTAGTAGTAGTAGTAGTATGTATGCCGAAATAAAGACTAGGCCTATATTGTATTGAGTAAAGCTAGACCTTGAGTTTTGTTCGCAGACGAGCATGGCAAGTTTAAATTACAAGATTTTTCAACGCAGTTTGGCTATGCCCTCTCTACCTAACTAGAAGCGCACTTAATGACGCAGACACCTCTTCTCCACTGTGCTGTAGTATTGGATGTCATGTAACATGTAACTTTATAGCGGCATGGTCTTCGCTCAGAGACAATAAAATAGTCTTGGCCCTGGGTCTCCAATTTTACAAGTTGCCTATCGTCAAACGCAGACGCATAGCCTACCCCCTCCCTCCTCCTGATGGAGGTGATGTAAACCCGTTTGAATGGTGTCGCCAGTGTTAAAAGTCTCCACCTGTCGGCCGGGAAGATGGGCTCAGCATATTTAATTTTTTATTTATTTTAAGAATTCCATACAAAAAAATTAAATATCCTTAAAAAGTTCCCGCGTGCTGCAAATAGGTAATACAATATTCAACAGGTTGTGCTGCAGGTCAGGTAATCGCGTTGATAGACAAACGTCTCTCCTTTTTTGTACCGTTGCACGAAAACCCATTAAGTTGACAAAATATGAAAGTCCTCCTGCCTCACGTTAGACAACAACATGGACCTGAATTCAGGAAAAAGCATTTAGGCTTACTTACCGAGGCTGTCTTGCAGGAAACTACTTTTTTCCCGGTGGCTGTTAAACCACCTTCAAACACGAGCAATTGTAATATCCCACGGACACACACGCATGCACAACCGACTGTCATTCACACAGAACCGCCTGCTGTAAACTTCTTCTGGCAAGTCAAATACACACACAACGTGTTTCCAGCTGGCTTTCCAAAATAAAAGCCTAATTGAATTTGGACCTCGTGTAAACGTAAGCAAATATTGCTAAATATTACTCGTTTTTTTAAGACAATGGAAAAATAAAAAATGTTTTAAATAAAATGTTGTACTGCAGCCCATATGAAATAGGCTACATACACACACGTGTGTGTTGTAAAGGTAGGCCTTTTCTACTATCTGTTTTTCCCATCAGTATTACTAATCTTATCTGATTGATTCATCTTTATTGCAGGTTTAGTTCTTTGATTTAAAGTTAAGGAAACGTATATAAAAAAAGGGTTTGCCAATCCCTTAGACTTTAATGTATGCACCATCAAACAAAAAAGAAAATGGCAATTAAATTACCATCGCTTTTATTTTGAAGGCAGGCTCCCATATGCATTGAACGATGTGGTGTGGGTTAACACTTTTCTTTAAAGAATGGATCCTTTCTGTGCAGCTATATTGTGTTCACAAAACTTGAGACAGCTTCTTTAATTTTCAATTTAAAAATGTTATATTCTCTAGTCATGTCTCTAATACACGTGCAAAGGTACGTTTACAGACAGTGTTTTCCCTGAAGTGTCTTATTGGGTCAGCCTCAGTGCGATTACTGCGATAGACAATCAATTCGCAGTCTGCTCTCATGGAAGAGTTAACAGTCAACATATCATGTCCATTAAAAACTAACTTAGATAATATTCAATTGGATCACAGTTTAAAGTGCCTCTATCTTTGTGACTCCAGCACTTAATATGCTTGTAAAATGCAAAATGCTTGAGGTGAATATATTGCCCTCAATTGCTGCCAAACAAACCCTATTCAAAGAGAGGATGTGTTATTGGGAGGTCCTAGGCAAATATCAGATGTGAGTCACTGAGGTGGAAAGGTTACCATGTGACTCTGTTTGACTGACTTGTCGCCTCTGCGCTTTGTTCACTATGCCTTCTTTGAATAGTCTCCACAGTTGCGATTTTCAAGGCATGTTGCTAAGGGAAACAGGCCAATGCTAAGGAAAACAGGCAAATTATCCCCAACCGCAGTCAGAATAGTCGATGAGCCTAGGCCCTGTAGTGAACATGAAACTCACCAGCAGCCATATGGAAAACACAGAGGAGGATTTAATTGGTTAGAGCTGTAGGTTCAAAACAAGACCCACCCCATCCTTTCTTCAGTGTGATGATATTCTAAGTTATGTAGCTTTGCAATCACATGAAAGATCAAGGACTCTTTGTTACAAACCTGGAATTCCATACACAATGATTTTGTTGCCAGTGCTGGTACCAAATACCTTTCAATATGCTACAAAATATGACAATTACATGGTGACTAGTACATTCCAAAATTGCCAGTACCTAAGATATGAAAGTCAAACACAGAAATAGACTAGACTGCAAGTGACCTTCTGCTGTTACAAATAATGTCTTATTGAAATGCATGTAGCAGTGAAGACTGGAAAATAAGACATTTGATATCCTCATTAAAATGTGCTTCTTGGTGAAAAACATATCTTTAATGAGTCTTCTAACTTTTGATTAAAAATATTTCTATATTTCCACATAGGTTACATCAGAGCGAGTTTTATTTTAAACCAAAGGTAGGTTAAGATGAATGGTTTGTAAGTCTTTAGAGAAATATCTGAAACAAGGAGTGCCTAAAATAGCTTTACTTTAAGTGTTGATGTTAAGAAACCGAAAGATACAACAGAAACAATATGTGATATTAGAGTACATAAATACAACTATCGATACTTGACTTTACTAACAGAGTTTACCAGCAGGTTTAAAACAGCATTAAAGAGTTTTTACAAAATATTATGACAGCAAGTCATATGAGGATACATTACATTACATGTCACTTGTTAGACGCTTTTATCCAAAGCGACTTATATACATTCAGTACTGTGGGCAATCCCCACAGGAGCAATTTGGGGTGAAGTGTCTTGCCCAGGGACACAACGGCATGCTGACTGCAGTGGGGTTTGAACCCTGATCCGAACACCAACGTGCAACCCACTGCACCACACGCCTCCGCGTTGCTTTTCTTTCCCCTCATTTCCCGCGTTTGGCATATTATATTTGAGTCCATCAGATGTGTGTGTGTGTGTGTGTGTGTGTGTGTGTGTGTGTGTGTGTGTGTGTGTGTGTGTGTGTGTGTGTGTGTGTGTGTGTGTGTGTGTGTGTGTGTGTGTGTGTGTGTGTGTGTGTGTGTGTGTGTGTGGGTCAATATCTGGTCGGATATACCATAATGGTTTCCTGGAGTACAATGAAAGCCAATAGGGTTAATTTCACTTTCTTGATTCTGGGAAAGTATGATGTTGACTGTAGCTCCTTTAGCCTGACCGACATGCATCTCTAAGCAGGACCAGGTTCCTCTCATTTCAGCAGCGGTTTGATGGCAATTCCATGTGGCATGAGAAACACATGTGGCTCCAGCAGGCCTTGGAGGATGGGACGATACACACATGGGTTTGGCATGGACTGAAAGGCTCAGGCAACCATGAAGTTCTCCAACATCACGTAGAAAAGAAACAATTTCACTGAAAGCCATCTGAAAAACATCATCAAATCATCAATAAAGCACACACATGTGTCAAATCATAATGACTAATAGTAAGTCTGGGATGGGGGGTTACAGCTTTTTTCAATTGCTATAACACGTTTTTTTGAAAACAGGGCTTATTTTATCAAAACACTTAACACAAATCACAAAACCACACACCCAAAGTGCAAAACACCTCATATATCCTGCAGAATTATTCAAAACTACATAAAGTTGCACCAAAATCTTGCACCAATTGGCACACACTTCATTTATAGTACAAGACCATTTGTCCAACCAAGTACACACCAATGTGCTGATGAATCTAAAGCACACTTATATTTTATGGCGTCCTGTATGTAGAGAATTCTGAATATAAAGATTGTTCAAGTCAACAAAAATATGTGCAGAAACACAAATATACTGTTACTATACTTTTATCTCCAAAACAAATGGTGCTAGATTCATGCACAGCATAGTTACAGTTGTGCAAACAAAAACGACGCCAAATACAGTGAATGAAAAGGAAAACTTTGAGGAAAAATAAATACAAAATATATTTTTACAATAAACAGAGGAAAGAAAAAGTGCTTTGGCTGCATTTTACAGCACCTCATCCACATGCAGAAGAAGTACATATACACCTTCAACCGTTATGCTGCAAATAACTATTCAACTGACATCAATTCATCCTCCCTCTGTATATGAGGTGTTTTGCACTTTGGGTGTGTGGTTTTGTGAAATGTGAAGTGTTTTGAGAAAATAAGCCCTTACGTGTGTAAGCATTTGAAAAAACTGTGGATGTAGAGTTATCATGAACGGATGCAGTGAACAATGATTTTTCTATTCTTAGAACATGACCAGCTGTGGGGCTAATAATCTATTACATTTCCTGTGGGGGTCTCCCTAGAGGAAAAGTCTTTGGGTCATTAAAGTTCAATGGCAATCTACCAGAGGGGTAAAGTGATTATACTGTGTGTGATTCTGGCATGAAGGTGGTACTGGAGGAAGGCAGTGTCCGAATAAACAAGCTTTGTTCTCCGAAGAGCGTTCTTTTTGATCAGTAGAATTCGTAGCAATAATGCACAACCATTTAAAGGTGCTAGGTAATTTTGGAGAAACCAGCTTGAGTGTGCTAGAATTTGAAAATACACAGCCGGAAAAAAATCTTCTCCCCTCCTCCAACACAGACGAACGCGCACATGACCAATGAGGGCACGAGATAAGTTTGTGCACAGATGGAAGGCTGACAGGCAGGTAGGCCATCCAGTTATTTTAGCCGGGCCGGCTAAAATGATTGGCCGTGCTTTTTACAGAGCTACGGCTTCCACAGATGACATTTTGTTATGGATTTTTTGTCAAAGCACTTAAGATATTCATTGCTATCGGGATGTTAAGAGCATTCCATGGAATATAACAATATAACTCGAGCCGGTTTCTCAAACTTACCTACCCCACCTTTAAGTATACAAGCTGATTTTGTGGCCGTAAGGTGAAAAGGTATAAAACATTACAGCAACTCTGTTAGGCTGTACTCAGAAACATCTTTGAGAAAAATGCTAATACCTGTGCCAACTCCCTCCCTGAATGTAGACCAAGACATGAGAGTAAGATACAATTCAGCTTGGATTATTTAAATTACATAAATTATATTATTGACTTCATAAATTGGACTGAATGTCTTCCAAGAGACATCCACGTGGAAACAAGCTCACTCTGTGTTTATTCCAAGCGTTTCCTTTTCCATGCTGTTACTCCAACTCTTACTCCAACTTCTTAGCTTTTCATTTAGCTCATTTGACAGTACACAAAAATGTTGGAAAGAAAAAGTAATCATGTCATACCGCTTACATAACTTTTCAAATGTACCCTGTTTGAAAAAAACAGTGTAAACTCTCCAGGATGCAGCTGTTTTTTCAGATTGGCTGAATTTCAGAAGCACCAATTAACAAAAGTATAGGGGTAAGGAATATGGTTAAACAAAAGGTTATGGCTAGCAAGTTGTAAATTGCTGAAAAATAACTGCTGATGTTTGTGTGGATTCAGAGCATCAAGTTTGCGTGGGCCTGTCTCATTGCTGCATGCCAAATGAGTGTGCATTCTTGGCATGGAGTGGTCGTGTCTGTTGAGGGCATTTTACTGTTCTTCTCCTCCCCTCGTCTACTCTGTCACTAGTATAAGCCCCGGTAATGAGGTCAAACTAACAGCAATTGCTGGCAGCTCTGGACACACTAACAAGCTTTCTTTTATCCCATTGTTCTTTATATATCTGGACAGACTAGACCTTGTAACCTTGTTTGTTTCTGCAGTGCTGATATTTCAGATCCCTCCCTGCCATTACCTTTAATTGCATTTTCAGCATTGATGTGAGCAGCATTGTCTTTTGTTGTTGTGGATGAGAAAGATGCTGTGCATGCCAGCAAGTGCTCAAAAAGAATCTTATTTCTATAATCCAAATGCCTAATGATGGACTGCCACAATGACCTGCGAGTAAAACGTACCGGCAGAAAATTGCAGAGTTGTCAACAATGCACCATTTAAGTGTGAGAGTCCTTACCCACTATATTGTATATCTTGTGTTTTAATTACAGTGGATGTCCAAGCTCGCTAGAAGAAATGTTATTCAGAGCAAATAGGGTCCTCTAATTGTTATAATTTTGGATGTCAGAAAAGCTTTGATTGTGCAGCACATTGCCTTGATTTAAACTTGGTCATCCTTGCAGTGATGAAGGCCAGTTGAAGATATTTTTGTTTCAGAGTTGTGTTTCCCACAGCAATCATATACCACAAGGGGTTTGTACACCCCTGAGAGAAGCTGTTGGATGTGAGCAGTGCAGTGAGACTGAACAAACACATACTGTACAGGTGAATCTTTTTCACTTTAATTGATACAACGCAATGAAATCTTTAAAGTTAGACAGTTTAATTTATTTTAAACATTAAACACATACGTCAATGGTAATATAGCTAACTTATAATGTATATCATTGCTCTTTAAATACATACTATCTTGTATTTGTAAATGAAGGCTTAAGAGTCCCTTCAACCAAATGGCAACACATTTTGTTGTCTTACTTAGCCTTAGCACCATGCTGCTTGTAGTACTGTTTAACGTAAAATATCTGTCACTTCAATTGAGTGAAGACAATTATAATTGCTGCTTGAGATGGAGCTAATGCTAACTACTTACTGCTTGCTAGTTTAATTAGAACTTATGTACACCTATAGTCCTGAGCACCCAGGTGTTTTCACTTATGTTGCCTAATTAGAGCCTGATAGATTGACATTATTGAAATAATGTAATTCCACCCAATTAACACCTGTTCACGATAATTGAAAACACCTGTAAGTGTGCGGAACCTTACGTTTATCCGTAACTGTAGCTGTAAAGTAAATTGTAGAGGAAAAAGTAAAGTACTAAACTGTATGTCCCTTTGAAACGTAGTGGAGATACAATGTATAGTAAAATGGAAAAACGGTGAAGTAAGAGTAAAAGTATTTTATTCAAATTACCCAGCACAATCTTACCTAGTTAAGATTTTTTTTGACCAATCATCAACATTTTCCTGACAAATGAAAAAAATGGAACATGTCTATATATTGATCAATATAGACTGGTATGTGTTAATATGGAAGGGATGGTCTCTGAGCTATGCAAAGGTTGTGATCCGTGCTGTAATGTTTACTGGGAATAGAAGGCAGAATAGAAAGGCCAATAGTATAATGGTGTGTGTGTGTGTGTGTGTGTGTGTGTGTGTGTGTGTGTGTGTGTGTGTGTGTGTGTGTGTGTGTGTGTGTGTGTGTGTGTGTGTGTGTGTGTGTGTGTGTTGGGAAGGATGGTTGACCTATTCCAGGATGGATGTCATCCTGGCTGGTACATTTTATTCCAGACTGAGCCCATAACTTTTCTCTACATATTAAATCCTTGCTAATTACAAGTGCATGCTTTCAGCAGCCTTGGGAAACAGCCCTGGCTAGGGATGGAGCTAAACAGTAAAAGTTTGAATTTATAATTTTGGCCCCGCAAGGTGGAATTATTTGACTTTGAGACATGAGACACTGCACAATAAAATGACTCAACATTTGCCAATACTTCACTTGCACTACAGACAATAGGTTCAAACACAACACTAGACTTAAACACTTTTAATAGTGGATGTTACTGTAGTAGTTAGTTTGAAAGACAATTGGTATCAATTCACTAATAGATGTAAACATACATCAACAACATGTTCATTTGGTTTTACTTTAAGCCCCTTTTATGTTTAATTTGGATTCTGTTTATGTTCTGTGGGTTTAGGAAACACTAGCATTTTCAAAATAACATGAGCACCACCATGCGACCTCATCATGTGACATAGTTTGGTTATCCTTTTGTGGACATAGAAATGAAAAACAGGTGGTTGTGCCATTTATTTAGTCAAACTGTATGTCAGAGAGATATTTTTTTCAAGGCCCTGTTTTTCTAAGATTACTGAAACGTATGATGAGGCCAACCAATGAGACATACCCAACTGCAACTGATTATTGTGAAAAAAACAATTATATGATGCGGTTTAGACGTGGGCCAGAACGAATGATATAACGCGCAGTCATTTAAAATAAGGTCATGGTTCATGGATAATCATAGACTTTTGAGCAGTGATTATAGCGGGAACCCTACTTGTACGTTTCAACAGTGTATACATTTTTATATTATTAGACATATTCACCAATAAAGCAGGATACAAATGAAAGACTTTGGCTTTATCAAACGTTACAGGAAGAAATAAACTGCTTTTTGTCTTTTTGTTGCAGTATGACCCAATGCAAATGGCTGTACAGCTTCAGTTAACGTTGTCATTTTTGCATCATTCTCAACTGTTTCAGCCTCTGTGACCCTGCAGATATGCCATGTTGTATCTATCTAACCACGCCTTTATTAATGTTTTCCTAAAAGCAAAGTCACGTGGAAAATTTAACATTTGGGAAAGCATGAGCCTGAAAGCAGGGGCGGATCTACCGGGGTGGCATGGGGTGGCAACTGCCACCCTAAACAATAGCCTTGCCACCCCAGCTGCCACCCCAGTTGGCATCTTTGTTTTGAAAGAAAAGTTGTGGCTCATCGGACATTTATGAGAGAAAGTCTCTAATGTCCGAGTGCAAGTGAATGCAGCACAAGATGCACGTCATGTAACCCCTCCCCCGGTCCTGGCGCGAGAGTGGAAATATGATTGGTGGCGAATTCACTTGAACGTGGGAACGACGCAAAACGAGAAGCCTTTTGGACCCAAGTACTGAAGGAATGAGGTAGTTGCGGTCTACAATGACAGAGAAGAGAATGTCAAGTTTGGCTGTACTCAGCATTGAATCAAAACGCACTACAGCTGTTGATCTTAATAAGTTTGTGAGGCGTTTTGCTGAACAAAATAGTAATCGCCGCATTAGACAATAGACAATAGACATGCCAACTTGATGCTCTGCTCACGGATGACTCGATGAGAATAACAAACTGTTAAGATGATGACCTTGTATGCGTGTATATATATTTTTTTCTTTGAGGGGGTCTGCCCCCAAAAAACAGTTTTAAGTCCTGAGAAAGTAAAATAAGACGGTGTGTAAAACTACACTGCCCAGCCAACAGAAAGTAACCACTTTGATTTAACTAGGCCAGTAGGTAGGACCTTCCACTGGATAATAACTGCAGCGATGTTTATGTTTTAGCTGAATACACGTTTTTTAACCCTAACTGATGCAGTTAGTCACTTCTTTAATGTTTGTTCTTTCTGATGTAAAGTCAAGGTTGTAACTGTATATCAATAATGATATAATTACTTGTTTTTCAAATTTGAAGGAGGGTGAGCAAGCATCTTGATGAACATTCATCATAAACTCCTCCAAAAAATATAGTTTATTCAATAATAAATGAATATGTGAATCATAACAGTTCTTCACTATATCTGTAAAGCGTCTTTGAGCACCTGTAAAAACGCTAACAAATTAAATCTATTATTATTATTATTTATTAACAGTGATTGACAGCTGATAGGAATAATATGATTGTTAATAGTATCATATTCATTCAGACAAACATCGATGAGACAGTTAATTAATGTACTTATTGCAGCAGTCTGCATAGATTGGTACTCCTGCTGGTCTAAGAGTGAAACAAACTCATTCAGTTATTGTTCAGTTAAAATTCATTAAATTACGTCTGCCACCTTGTAAGGCTTTACTGATGTGCCACAATAATATCACCTATGTGATTGAGTTAAAATATTAATATTGTGGCTTTCCAAGTTAACATTGATTGTAGGGGTGTAACGGTTCACAAACATTTCGGTTCGGTACGTACCTCGGTTTTTAGGTCACGGTTCGGTTCGGTACGTTTTCGGTACAGCAGAAAAAATTATCACAAAACATTAAATATTTTTTAAAAATTATTATTAAACTGTGACTAATGTATTCAAATAAATACAAAATATAGTAAAATAGACATTAAGGTGCAGCATTTCGATGAACTGAAATAATCTGTATTTGAACTGTACTAGTACCTAAGCAGCCAGCTTGACATTAGGACTTGCTTGTCATTGTATTTTCATGTTGTTTAAAGAAAGATGAACTTGTCCATATTGCTTGCTGAAAGGGCAGATCTGCTGGCACTAACAATGTCTCCTGCTGTGGAGAACACCCTCTCTAGGGACAGTGGCAGCAGATACAGCCAGGTAGCGCTTTGCTAACATGGCAACATAAGGATATTTGGCGTTTGTAATAGCTTTGGCTCGGTCTGAACTCTTTGCGAGTGGTGGAGGCTTACATGCTAGTGGGAGTTGGGTTTGCACTTCAGTCTTTTTTCTTTTGGTACCGGTAATATTCACATTCGGGTGATGCCTTTTCAAATGAGTGTGATGTATTGCCAGCCGCGTAACCAATGTTAGTTGAACAATGCTGACAAACAGCTTTGGTTCGGTCCACCTGTCTTTGTCCGTCATCCTTGTACGTAACTGCGAAACCAAAATGTTCCCAAACCGGAGACTTCAATGATGCCGGAGGATTTTCGAGCTCAACTTTATCTGCGTTCGCCATTTCGACAGTTCCTCAAATTACTGACTACATTTGAACGCATCCCTGTGACCAGCTCTCATAGTATGCCTCTCGTCCAATGAAATGACTTGGTCGCTCTATGATATAGATTACTTCCAGAAAGTTGTTCATGTTCTCAATTTTTTACGTTTAACGCTATATTCGTTCGGTACACACGTGTACCGAACCGAAGGGCCCGTACCGAATAATTTCAGTACGGGTACGTGTACCGTTACACCCCTAATTGATTGATATGATTGCGATTTAAATCAGCATATACTTCTGTCAGGGGATGCCACCCCTCAAAATCTCCTGCCACCCCATGAATATTTGTCTAGATCCGCCCCTGCCTGAAAGAAAGAATAATCAAAAAACATAAATAATGCAAAAGCTCATTGGGCTGTGCAGATTAGAGAAAGAACTAGGGCCGGGACTTTAACGCGTTAATTAAGATTAATTAATTACACACAAATTAACGCATTTTAATCGCACTTATTTTTGCACCGCGGAACGTTTCTCACTGGATGAGTTTCAGGCGTACCGATTATACTGGAGCACCAACTAACGTTCATGACTTCAGACAACAACAAACCACAGTGAACAACAGTGGGATATGTTTTTTTTTTTAAACGGACGGATGGAAGCGTCGATAAGAGCACGGTTGTGTGCAAATTATGCAAAAAGGAATTCGCATATCACCGCAGCACATCAAGCCTCAAGTATCACCTCAATGCAAAATATATAGCAGCTAGCGTGGAAGCTAGCGTGGACGTTAGCCTCTTTTATCGCGTTCACACCAAAAAGAGCCGGTACTAAAATTAGTTCATGAGAACCTTTTTACCCCCACGAAAGTCCCTGCTAGAGAGCAGAGAGCTGCTAGAGAGCAGGGACTTTCGTACGGCTCTCTTGTGAGAAAAGAGCTATATTTCTGATTGGCTGGGCGGATTGCAAACCACGCCCCGTAAAACTCCCAAAAAGTTTGGTGAATTGTATTATCCTCGCATTAGCATTATTAGCATTAGCCCAGCGCAGAAACGCAGAGAGACTAACTTATGGCAACACAAAAGAAAACATGGGAGCGGTGGAGATGAGGAGGTGTCGGCGTTCTGGCGATTTACTCGGAAGGCTGCTGGGACTCCCAGCAGCTTCTACTGAAGCCAGTCCCCAACTCCGGGGACTTCCGGCCGGGGACTTTGAGCGGCAGTATACGCCGTGAAGTGGTTTGCGGCCTGCCAGTAAACCCAAAGCAGAAGAAGAAGAAGTGACGTCAGCGGCTTCATTTGCCTAATCCACCCCCAGGTTCAAAGAGTTCTCATGAACTAAGTTCTCATGAACCTTTGTGGGAAAAGTACTGCGGTGTGAATGCGCCTAATGGTATACTAAAATCCATGTGAAAAAAATTGCTTCTCACTGTTCTCAGGTCAAATATTTATATGTGATTAAAAATGCGATTAATTTCGATTAATTAATTACAAAGCCTCTAATTAATTAGATTAATTTTTTTAATCGAGTCCCGGCCCTAGAAAGAACACTACACAATCTGCTTGTTGCTTACACGTCTGACTTGTGTTGATGGAAGGCTTTGCACGCAAGAGAGAAATAACAAAAGAAAACATGAAAGAATGGAGGGGGTGACAAGATGGGAACAGGAAAAGAGGAGAGGAAAAACAAGTGAGAAATGCTAATGATGAGTGTGTGTGGTAGAGTGTGCATGAAGACTGTTACACCTTCAATTGTGAGGACCTAATCTGAAATAAATGATTTTCTCCAAAAAACCTCCACACCTATAAAGCATTGCTACCTTGTGAGTGGGTGTGTGCACAATGATTATATATATTTGTTATTCAGTCTGAAAGTCCAACATTCATGTTCATATGGTTTTTGATAGGAATGGGTTGTGATTTTGCTCTAGCGTCTGACATATCCCTCCTACTGATGTCATTTTCATTTATTACATTTTCAGTAATTACAATGCAAGCATGCTCCGACCCGTTAAGTTAAAGTAACACTAACCAATATGTTCAGATAAAAAAAGGCAATGTTTGCAACTTAACTATTTACCTTCAGTTTTACTGCTCTCATTTACCCCACTTCCAAATTGAGGAAAAACAACCAAACTACCTGCAGAACACCAAACAACGAGCCGAAGTTAACGGTGAGCTAGTCAACTTGGCTAAAAACCAAAAGGTGCTAAAAACAAGAGTGAATATTAGACTTGCATCACATCACGTCACTCAAAAAAACCTCCAGAAGTATGCTAATGACACCTTTTTCTCAGTTAGTGAATGTTTGTATGGATCTACTTTGTGTGTGTGAATGTTAAACAGACAGTGGTATACAGAAATCCAGCCGCTCCACAGCTGCTCTGTCACTGTCAGATCTTGTCAGCAGCACTGCGGTGGCTTGGCCCGTCTGGTTGCTGACTTTCTGTCAGATGGGTTGCCAGATCCAGGGTGGTCCATATCACCACATTCACATAGGGTTGGGAACCGAAACTCGGTTCCAGATGAGAACCGATAAGAAAATGCCGGGTACCCATACAAAATACACAATTTCGGTTATGCTAAACGGTTCCTAAACGCGGTAGACCCTGTATTCCACCGGGTCCGTCTGCGCCGCGGCGCCGCGGTGACCCGGTGGAATACAGCCAGGGTAAGGGCGGACTGGCCATCTGTGTGTTCTGGAGAATCACAGAACGGCCGGTCGTCAGCGGGCCGTTGACGGCCGGCTTGGTACGCTGACTGCCGGCACTGCCCTTCATTTTTTAAAACGGCATCATGTAAATTGCGGCGACAGAGGTGCACAGTTTCCCCGCAGTGAGGCTCCCCCCGCCCTCCAGTTCACGAGCTCAGTCACTTCATCATAACACCAAAGATGGATCGCGGTAAACGCTCTAAAGTGATGCTCCACTACACTAAAAAATAAAAAGACAAGGCACAGTGTAATGCCTGTTAATAGCTTGCCACAGGCATAGCTCAGTTAAAATAAAGCACAGCTATTGTGCAATACATTTGTATTGCATGTATATTTTTTATTTGTAAAAATGTCAGTTAAAGCTTAAAAAAATAAAGATATTTTTGTTATCTAAACGTTTGACCTCTTTCTTTTACAATTTTGGAATCGAAACGGGGAATCGATAAGAACCGGAATCGATAAGCAGAACCGGAATCGGAATCGATAAATTTCAAACGATACCCATCCCTACATTCACCCCACCCTGTCCACTCTTGTTGTCAGGGCCAGGGGATGATGCGGATTTAGGAGCACCTCACTCCTATCCTCCTCCTCCCTTATCAATCCATCCTCTCCTATCCTCAATCTCGTCTTCTCAACACTCTCTTTTGCCACCCATGCAAGAAACTGACCTTTCCACACATTTCTGAGCAGTTGGCTCTTCACAGAGGGATCAAGTTTTCTCTCTGCATGTGATAAATGTAAAATACACTGTTTGCATGAGATACTGCTTTCCTCATAAGATACATAGAAATAGTCCTGGCCGAAGTATAAACATATTAAGTCAACTCGATAATAGGTTTCATGGAGTTCATGTAGTTCCCCTTAAACTGCTGCCAACTCTTAACATCAGAGTTGTAGTCAGTGTAACAGTAAAGACAGATGGAAGATTTAAAGTGCCTAAATTAAAGCAAATGCCATAAGTGTCTTTTAATATACTATTTTCATGTATCTATGACACACTAAATGTGTGCATAAAACATAAAACACAATTGTGAATCGTGTTTAAATGTAGTTATTTGTTTATATTTGGGGTCTAATTATTGTGTGAAACAAACACAAAAAAATGTTTTAAAGATCTCCTGTTATGCTATTTTTAGGCATATATTAAGGGTCTCAAATATATATAAATATATTAAAAACATGTCTATGATGGTGTTTTGCTCAAAATAGCAAACAGATCATGCATTTTAGACATCCCTCATATCCCAGGCCTGCTAACTGCAGGTTCGGGGTCCTTAGCCTGAAAAAAAAGGGGGGGGGGAGCTAATGCCTGCTCAGAATTCTACCAGCAGATACGCTCCCGTGATTAAGGCCCAATCCCAAACCACTCCCTCGACCCTACCCCTCCGTGACGGAGTGAACTCCGTCTGTAGCCACACTCGCAGCTCAACGAGGCTCCCTCCTGTCAGATGGAGGGAGTAAATACAGCAGCAAGCTTTGGGACGGCCTCCCCTCTCTCCGGCAGAAACAGGAAATGCCATAACTGTATGTAACAACGGTTTAAAATCAGCATCTCTTTGACAACAATTTTAAATTAATAACTCAAATAAAACTCCAAATATCTTTCATTGTGTTTAAAACTCTTTTAGTTTTAAACCTGATGTTTATAAGCTTCTTAGTTTTTGCAACAGTCTGTAAATATACACAACTTTATAATAAAATGCACACATTTACCTTTTTCTAGACTAAACACAGGTATGATCCTAAGTTAAAAACATATGAGGTTATCATGAGGTTGTTAACATCGCAGTTTATCAGTGGATGTTTGCTGGAACTACTTCCTGACGGACACACACAGCGTTGAGACCGTTCAGGTAGAGACCGGTCTCAAGTCAGCACCGCTGCAGACTCGCTGTTTGAGGGCTTGATAGCCCACTCCCCCTCCACACTGCTCCACATTCGTTGCTTTGGAACAGCCCTCAATATGGCGGACCCTCCGCGTGAACGCGCAAATGGAGGGGTAGGGTGTAGGGGGCGGTTTGGGAATGGGCCTAAATACCATATCATGTTCCAAACCACTTCAAGGATTATTTCTGAAACAGTATGAGCTCAAATGCTTTTTCTCTTGCGGGTTTAACACAAGGTGAGTTCCTTTTTTTATTTCCTGCTTTTTTACACATGCTCTCTCCAGTACAGATTAGCTAGTGTTAGCGATGCTTGCTAATGTAAACAAAGACAATAGAGGTTTCTCAATACTCTAATTTCCACTCCTCGACTTCTCGACTCCTCGGCCCTCCGGTAGTGACCCGGAAATGGATTTCAGCGCGCCATGTTGAAGGACATCTAATTTCTCTAAATGCACATCGAGGACCGAGCATCGAGCATCGAGGAGGCTCTCTGGAGGAGCTCTAACCGAGGAGACACTGGCCCCTTCTCACTTCTCTTATTTTTAATTTCCTCGGTCTCGGTCTCACCGGAAGTTGATTTGTCTGCGCCATCTTGAGTAGCGTCCCAATGGCCTTATTTCTGCCAGAGGATCGAGGACCGAGGAGCGATAATGGAGGAGCTATAAGCGAGGAACCACCAGACCATCCTCCGATTAAATCTTCAGATACTCGCCCCGCCCCCTTACTGTGTATCGCTCACTGATTGTACGATGCAGTGCATGCACTGATCTGATGCTTCTTGACATGAGAGCAGTTTCCCAGCGGAGTGAAGAAAATACATGAACCTCACGGGAGTCACTCCTCAGTTTATACTGTGTTTTGTTTCAATTCATGTATCATTTAGTTACAAATATGTGATATATCTGAACAACAAAGGGGTCAAAAATCATTTTATTCATTTTTTGGAAACATTTTCATGATCGCTTTTTTCGTTTTACATTTTCATTTATTGTCATTTCCATTCAGTCAGTCATTAAGTGCTATTAAAATGTTAATTTGCTACATATCCACACAAACACACAAAGTGTGCAATCCAATTAATGTTAATCTAACTGGGTTTTGATAGATAATATATCTATATTTCTTCTCTCAATTATTTTATTTCTATTGTGCACTCTAATCAATATTAATCAAACTATTGTTCGCTTATACATTTTAAGAATGACGTTTATCTTTTTTGAGAATGAGTTCTTATTTTATTTTATTTACTTGGGTCTACAACAGATGATACAAATGTTAGTGTCAGTAAATGTGTGCTAACAGAGGCGGGGGTGTGAAAATAACGGGGACAGAGCTACTAGGCTTGTTTGTTTGAGCAAAAAATAAAACACATTTTCATAAAAAACACATTACAAAAATGAAAATGTGTTTTATTTTTTGCTTTCATATATAGTAATAGTATTGTAAACGAAACATTTATAATAAATCTGTTGGTGTCTTCGACAGGCAGCCTGCAGTCCGTCACCCCGACCCTCAGTATGTGCACTAAAGAATGGGCAAAGATTACGGCTTTTTTCTGTTTTCTAACCTCCATTATGCGTCTAAAAAGAGTTGGTTTTACTGAGGCACCATTTTTGCACGTATTGGATGTGCTGTGGTGCTGGTCAGTCAGAGTGGAATAGGCCTGCGTCATGGGTTCACACCAAAGCCATAAAGGAGTCTTTGTCATTGATGAGCGAGGTCATCTCTCTCCTCCACTGGCCAATAAACTTTCACATTCTCCACTTTTTTATGATTTTGTTTAGCTCACGGACCCAAAACAAAAGTGCAAAGAATTGAATTATTCACAGGGAAATTAATAAAGGATTAATTTGCATTGATTTTGCTCCACCACAAATGGAGTCATTTTCTTGACCATAAGGACTTGAGAGCAAACCAACAAATTGAACAAAAAGATCAATGGTATCTTTTAATATGGCTATCAAGAAAGAAATCTCCAAATTGACGCTTTGTGTTTAAAATAGTTTGAGAGATTTTCCACTTGGTCTGTTGGAATAGACTGACTGGGACTTTTGTGTGAAATTACGCTTTTTGGTCACAAATTGAGAAAACATCAGTCTAAATTTGAATAATTTGGCCTGTAAAGTTTTGGAGAGGTTCTTTATAAATCAAAAACTGATAGAGGAGTCGGTATGTTAATGTGGCGACAAATGTTCCCCTTTCTGCTCTGTGTTGGTCTGTTTGACTTATTCAGCAGCATTATCCACAGCCTATGAAAAAGTCTTGTTCTCCTTTTACTCGTGTTTGGTTTGGCTGGAACGGATTAGACACAAGCTCAGTTTACACCAAAAGAGGGGAAAAACCTGATTGTATACCCCATTGTCAGTGGGTATGTTGGTTATTTGCAACCTAAGTGACAAATTGAATGAAGGACAATTGTGTATATAGCACAAGAAGCCCTTTTAACATGTTATAACATTTCCAGTGTTAAGAGTTATTTTGCTTAATAGGGTAGAAAAACACAGAAGCTGGTTTTAGCGGAATAAAAAACAGAACATAAAGGATGGACTGATAATAGAGGTTTACATATATTTTGATTCATGCAAGTCAGTTAGCTAGCATTTGTTTTTATTAATACGTACTTGGCTCCATTATATCCTGTGCAACACATAAGCATGTTCACCTTATGTAATAAATTGTAAAACAATGCATGTCATGTGTAAGAAACAGCTGTGAGCGAAAACGACAGGACAGGATAATTCAAGTTTATCAGGAAAATATGAAACGTTTTGCACTCAAACATGATTTCTTTGATACTAAGTCGATTTTTAGATTTTCTTTGCCCTCCACGTTTGATCCTTTGTCTTTACAGTGCCCTCCCTCTGTTTTAAATCCAAGAGCTTGTATGCTGAGGGATGGGGGGTTTGCTCGTTCCATGGAGCGCTACATTGTTCCAGAGTGTCCAAGAGGGCCATATCTGTTATAGCACATTCCAGTGTGCAGGCATTTTGTGATTTTGAGGCTATTTCAGTGAAACAAGGCTGTTTTGAACATTTGACAGATTTATGCTTAATTCTCTCAAAAAAGGGTACCGCAAGATACACTTTTCTTTTTAAAAAGCTGACCCCTACCATGAAAGTACTCTGTTTTATTAGATTTCGTCAAGAATTTGACTCTTAATGGCATTTGTGATTTTGAGGCTATTTCAGTGAAGCAAGGCTGTTTTGAACATTTGACAGATTTATGCTTAAATTCTCTGATAAAGTTACTGAAAGATACACTTTTGTGTATAAAAGTTGAAAAGTAGATAATGAAGTACTTTGTATTAGTAGATTTGGTTAAGATTCTGACTCTTAATGGTCCTCTCTAAATTTGATTCAGGGTTTGTTTTAAATGATTTGTGTTTTGTGTGTGCAGACACACAGAAAAACACTGAAAAACACAAAAAGAAGGACTGTAATACACATGTATCAGACACGCCCCCTTGCTATAATGAAGACAACAGTTTTTAAATGTAAAAAAACATTTTTTAATTTTTTCACACATAAAAATAAAATAGTTATACTGATTGGTAGCAATCCAGTTTTGTTGACATCAATGCTTTATTCTCCTTTCTTGTGTTACTAAGATACTTTTAGTTACACTTTAATGGATGCAAACCTTTTTAAACGGGTAAAATATTCATTAATTTGTAAGGAATTTGTTTTCTTTATGTCTCTCTAAAAGGCTAGTTTGTGATTTTAACACTGTTTCGATGAAACACAGCAGTCTTGATAACTTGACATGACTCACATTACTTTTCTAAAATATATGTTTTTTTAGAAACGTTACTTTGATTTCTTCATGTTATTTTAAACACATTACTTTTTCATATTTTTCAACATACTGTGATATTTTGTTTTTTGCCTTTCTCTTCTTTTTCCATTATACTTTACTGAAGGATACACTTTTCTTTTTTTAAAAGCTGACCACTACCATGAAAGTACTCTGTTTTATTAGATTCCGTAAAGCATCTGACTCTTAATGGCAGTTTGTGATTTTGAGGCTATTTCAGTGAAACAAGGCTGTTTTTTGAAACATTTGGCAGATTTATGCTTAAATTCTCTGAGAAAGTTACTGAAGGATACAGTTTTGTGTATAAAAGCTGAAAAAGTAGATAATGAAGTACTTTGTGTCCGTGTGAAACCCCCATACAGAATGTCAGTCCCTGTGTAAAACCTTTTAGTGACACTCTGCAGATTTGTGTGTAATTCTCTCACAAGGAACTGTAAGATACACTTTTTATGTATGCAAAACCTTAAACATTTCTGAAAATAAAATACTTTATCTGAATACATTTTCTTTAGAGGCACTTTTTGATTTTAACACAATTTCAATGGATCAATCCTGTTTTGTTGACATCAATGCTTTATTCTCTTTTCTTGTGTTACTAAGATACTTTTAGTTACACTTGAATGGATGCAAACCTTTTTAACCGGGTAAAATATTCATTAATTTGTAAGGAATTTGTTTTCTTTATGTCTCTCTAAAAGGCAAGTTTGTGATTTTAACACTGTTTCGATGAAACACAGCAGTATTGATAACTTGACATGACTCACATTACTTTTCTAAAATATATGTTTTTTTAGAAACGTTACTTTGATTTCTTCATGTTATTTTAAACACATTACTTTTTCATATTTTTCAACATACTGTGATATTTTGTTTTTTGTCTTTCTCTCCTTTTTCCATTATATTTCTTGAAAAACTACATAGTGATTTCTAGCAAAATACAACATGCAACTAATACATTATACAAATTACGACTTTTTGCGATATTTTCAACATAATATACTTGTACCTTTTTTTTATAGGGCTTCAAGATATTTTGCATGTCATGCATAAACACGGTGTCATCTTTCTTGAAACTGACATGCTGTCCGTTTTACAAAACAAGTTATGTTTTCTGCTTCTTCATCCTCTGAATTTTCCTCCCCCGTGCCTCTTCCTTCACCCCTCACACAACAATCAAGGTGGATCTGTGAAATGAAACACCTCTTCCCAAAGCGTGACTTCCCTATTGAGGGCATGCGTCTAGGCAGTAGGGTCTAAATCGATTGGCCAGATATACTAACATGCAGAACGTACGGTATGTTTGAAAAAAGACTAACCATTTATCCAGTTCAAGCTGTCTTTAAGAAGTGACATCGCGCACTGACTATTTCCCGTAAAATCGTGACAAACTATTATTTATTCTTAAATTTGATCTCTTGCTGCATGGTTGAAAATGATAGATGAAAAATAACTTTTTTTAAAAGAGTCAAGTTTTTCAAGATCAGATACAGGTCAAGAAAATGCATAGAGGATGTATGGTGCTGGCTCATTAGCCCTCTCACTCTTCTTAGAATGATCCTGTGCAATTATAGTTAATAAAAGTAATTACACATTAGTTCACAAATCCATACAACTAAAAAGAGAATATCCTTAGGTATCACTATTAAAAAAAGATCTTTTGAAAATAACCTCTTTGCAAAACAGATACTTCTTTAACAGTTTCACAAAAACTTGAAAAGAAACATCCTTAGCCAGCACACACCATTTAAAACAAACCCTGAATCAAATCTAGAGAGGACAATAACGTTTTTAGATGTCTTGGTGAGTGAAAAATAATGGCTGTTTTTATTTAATTTGAGTTTATTTCTTTTTTAAAAACTAACTTCATTTCTCTCTTCTCCTCACAGAGAGTGTCTCAATTAACATAGGCATTTACACCCAGGCTATCTCAACCCCCCACATCTGGTTGTGTGTGTGTGTGTGTGTGTGTGTGTGTGTGTGTGTGTGTGTGTGTGTGTGTGTTACCCCTCCCCTCGGCCGCCATATGGTCAGACAGCTCCAGGGGGTTTTATGGTTTCTCCCACACATGTCCTGACTTGTCTCAGGCATGTCCAGACTGTTCACAAAAAATAAGAGAGGTTGACAGAGGCTGACATTACTTTTTTTAAATATATGGGTTTTTAGATGCTTTACTTTGATTTATTTCATGTTATTTGCAAGTATTTGTAAGTTACAGTCAATACTTTATACAGGATTAGGGGGCACAGGAAGTGGTTAGGAGGCGGGACATAGATCCTAATGTGATTGAATCAGCAGCATTTAATTTTTGGCATTTTTCAATTTAATTTAATTTTGTAAACCGGAAGTGGGGCGGGACATCCGCAGGAAGGGGCGGGACTTATACCGAAAGTGGGGGCGGGACATCAACCGAACGGGGCGGGGCTTATACCGGAAGTGGGGCGGGACTTCCTCCGGAAGGGGCGGGGCTTAGATGTGTGACCTGTCACTTTTCTATGCATACTAATGAGACGAAAGTGGCATTAGTACTACTACTCGGACTTATCTCAGCCAATGACAGCTCTGCATGCATCCCCTGGATATTAATTTAGTAACTGCTTTCATCGCAACACGATGTTTACATTGAGAACAGCTGTGAGGTCGGTGCAGAAAGCAGAGCAGTGTGTAAAATATATATCACTCAGTATAACAGGCCTACATTACTCTCTGTATTTGTATGCTGTAGTTTAGTAGATATCTACAAACAAAGAGTCGACCATTTAGTGCTTCACATAATAAAATACACAACGGTTGTAGCCTGATTATGCTTTAGGATCTGTGTGTGTGGTACAGTGTGTAGTTGTGTGTGTTGGTTTGGTGTCCTATGCTTACTTTTGTAAATATAACTTTTGGTGTGTAATTTCAATTCCCCATGGCAGTGACCAGAGGGGGGGGGGGGGGGGGTGCTCTCATACTTGTTTGATTCTGAAATTGTGTATATTTATTAGGGCTGTCAAACGATTACAATTTTTAATCAGATTAATCGCAGTTTAAAAATTAATTAATCATGATTAATCACCATTCGAACTATGTCTAAAATATGCCATTTCTTTATGTATATTGTTGTGGGAATGGAAAGATAAATGAAAGAAGGCGGATATATCCATTTAACATACAGTAGGCCTATCTATGTTTATTATAACATTTTTCTGCGTGTCAAAATGAAAGACAGCCCACACACCTATCAATCGTCAAACCGTGGGGTCTTAATTCATTACGTGTTGATTTCTATCAACGGGGGAGTACTTCAGGAAAGTCGACAGGGGGGGGGGGGGGGGCTAGTGGAGTAACGTGTTTGTGACCACAGAGTGTTAACGTTGTGATCAGCTGTTTTAGCGTAGTTCTCCAGTGAAGGGGGGGAGTCTCCCTCCGCAGCCGGTTGGCGTAGTTTTGGCACAATTCTGTTGTACAGACCGACGTTAACAGCAGCCCTGTCTGTGCACACGGAGACCGACTCTGTCGTCCGGTGATCTAACCGCCTTCTGGAAAAGCTTCACAAGTACGTCGGTACGCAAATGCGCGTTGTGAAACAAGTGACGGTACTTATTTCAGATTACGCACATAACCTGCGTACATATGTGTACCCCCAGGGCCGCCCCTGGCAAACTTGGGGCCCCAAGCGACAATGTGAGATGAGGCCTCCCCCCCCTACCGACAGGAGTAAAACAATTTTTTTGGAAACAAAGTAGGCTACTTTGCAAATATAATTCCTGTTTATTATTATTATCAACAGTTACTTTTTTATACAGTGAGGTAAATGGTAAATGTGCATGTACGTCGTTCAGTATGCGTTTACAGGTGAATACGTCAGCATTTCCTGCCAAATACTAGCCTCAAAAAGATTACAATATAATTAATGCAAATAAACTACTTCTACTAATAATAATAATCATAATCAATTCAATAATATAAATACTATATTATTGTATTGTAATATTGTTGTAATAGTCAAGACAAAACATGCTTATGACATGCTCAAAAACTGATATTTCTTAAATCTGTATTCAAATGTAGTTCCCTCTGTCAGCAATATCAACAACTAAACACACATTTCTATCAGTATTTCTCTGTGTTGTGGTTGACATGATGATGACTGTTAGGAGTTAAGGCTGAGCATCACCATGAAATGTGCAAATTGACATAAAAATGAATAAAAGGGGGAAAAATGCTCCATGTTTTTTAGGCTGTAAACTTTAACTGTTATGTAAGCCAACTAGACAGACAGTGTATCACTCTTCCTCCTGTACATTAGCAGATACAAGGCATACAATACTTAAATGAATGTTAAATAAAAAATGCTGGAAATAACATGCATCTCCATTCGCCTATATGCTCTGCAGAGACTGTCTTCTTCATGTCGTGAATTGCAGCTGATGTTTTAATATGGCAATTGGCAATTTGACTTATACAACATTCGCAAGTTGTACATTTGACTCATACAATAACCCACCTTCGAGTGATGCTCTAGTTTCTTCATGTTTTGTTTTTTTTCCCTCTTGCTTGCGCTGGACTGAAACTGTCTTTTCACCGACATCTCTTCATCTGCACTAGTGGCCGTATCAAAGCCGTGATTGGTCAGATGTTGATTCATTGCAACAGTGTCGGGTTACAGACGTGCTCCCCTTGTCACCTCTCACTCTCACTCTTGCAGGGGGGGTGTGCGGAGAACTGCGCACAGCAGCTGAGGCCCTCTGGGCGGGGCCCACCTGCGCAAGGCGGGGCCCCATGCAGCCTGCGTGATTGGCCTGTAGGGAGGGTACCCCTGTACTTGTTAGGATCTGTCTGTGTTGTAGTTTTGTATGTCTGGTTATGGGTATTTTCATCCTAGTATATTGTCTGGTCCTTCTTCCTGTGTTTTTCCTCCCGTCGTTAGTTTCCCTGGTGTGTCTAGTTGTCTGATTGTTTTCACCTGTGGCCCTTGTGTTTCTCCTCCCCTGCCCGGCTGTGTCTCGTCTTGTGATTACCCCTTCCTGTATTTAGTCTTGTCTCTTCCTGTGTTCAGTGTCGGTTCGTCTTGTGTTGTGAGTAAACTGCGGTGAGTGTTCTGTTCTGTCTCTGAATATTGTAGCCTTGAAATAAAGGAATTATTTTGTCACTTAAATCTGCATTTGGGTCCTGCTTCCTGCACACATTAACATTACGAACTGACCAACAATGTACCCAGCGGATTTTAATTTTGATTTGGACTTGTTATCCCTAGAGTACACTCTTCAGTGTCATTATGCTGTATGGAGTAGAACCTTGGCTAAAAGGGACAAAGAGGCTGTCCTCAAAAAGGCACAAATGGAGGTGGACAACATGCCATGGTTGAGAGGCTCATTGCCTGAGTTTCTCAGAGTTTTCTCACGCAGCCCTGAGTTCCAGTCTCCATTCTCTGACCCTTTCTTGGGATCCCGCCTGGCGTTTGGAGGTCCACGGAGCCTCCAAAAGACTTCTAAAAGACGCAAGGTCAGGAAGCCAGCTCGTACTCAGGTACCGGTCCTAGCAGCCATGGTTCCGGCTCCAGAGCCGGCCCATACAGCCATGTTTCCGGCTCCAGAACCGGACCTTACAGCCATGTTTCCGGCTTCAGAACCGGACCTTACAGCCATGTTTCCGGCTTCAGAACCGGACCTTACAGCCATGTTTCCGGCTTCAGAACCGGACCTTACAGCCATGTTTCCGGCTTCAGAACCCGGACCTTACAGCCATGATTCTGGCTTCAATTCCGGCTCCAGAGCCGGCCCATACAGCCATGTTTCCGGCTTCAGAACTGGATCATACAGCCATATTTCCGGCCATGGTTCCAGACCTATAGTACAGTCCCCAGCAGCCATGGTTTCAGCCCCAGTTCTGGCCCGAGCAGCCATGGTCCCGGCCCCAGCTGCCACAGTCCCCTCTCAAGTTCCCCCTCGAGTCCCCTCTCTAGTCCCTCCTCTAGCCCCTCCTCTCTCCTCTAGTCCCCTCTGGAGTCCCCTCTCCAGTCCCCTCTCGAGTCTCCTCTCGAGGTCCCTCCTTTAGTCCCTCCTCTAGTCCCTCGTTTAGTCCCTCCTCTAGTCCCTCCTCGAGTCCCCTCTCTAGTTCCCCTCTCGAGTCCCCTCTCGAGTTCCTCCTCTAGTCCCTCCTCTAGTCCCTCCTCTAGTCTCTCCTCTAGTCCCCTCTGGAGTCCCCTCTGGAGTTCCCTCCTCGAGTCCCTTCTCTAGTTCCCCTCTCAAGTCCCCTCTCAAGTCCCCTCTCCAGTCCCCTCTCAAGTCCCCTCTCCAGTCCCCTCTCGAGTTCCCTCCTCTAGTCCCTCCTCTAGTCCCTCCTCTAGTCCCTCCTCGAGTCCCCTCTCTAGTTCCCCTCTCAAGTCCTCTCTCGAGTTCCCTCCTCTAGTTCCTCCTCTAGTCCCCTCTGGAGTCCCCTCTCTAGTTCTCCTCTCGAGTCTCCTCTCGAGTTCCCCCTTGGTTCCCCTCTCGAGTTCCCCCTTGGTTCCCCTCTCGAGTCTCCTCTCGAGTCCCTACTTGAGTCACGTCTCAAGTCCCTACCCAATGTCCTGGTCTGTTGGAGGTTCCACTGGGGGTCCTGCCAACTCCATGTCTGTCTCGTTGGAGGTACCGCCGTCTACTCTCCTGCCGGGGGTCCTGCCAATCCTTTGTCCTGTCCCGTTGGAGGCCCCGCCGATTACTCTCCTGCCGGGGGTCCTGCCAAACCTTTGTCCTGTCCCGTTGGAGGTCCCGCCATCTACTCTCCTGCCAGGGGTCCTGCCAACCCTTTGTCCTGTCTCGTTGGAGGCCCCGTCGATTACTCACCTGCCGGGGGTCCTACCAACCCCATGTCCTGTGCCGTTGGAGGTCCCGCAGACTGCTCTTCTGCCGGGGGTCCTGCCAACTCCATGCCTTGTCCCGTTGGAGGTCCCGCAGACTGCTCTTCTGCCGGGGGTCCTGCCAACCCCATGTCCTGTCCCCGTTGGGGGTCCCGCCGACTGCCCTCCTGCCGGGGGTCCTGCCAACCCTATGTCCTGTCCCGTTGGAGGTCCCGCCGACTGCGCTCCTGCCGGGGGTCCTGCCAATCCTGTGTCCTGTCCCGTTGGGGGTCCCGCCGACTGCCCTCCTGCCGGGGGTCCTGCCAACCCTATGTCCTGTCCCGTTGGGGGTCCCGCCGACTGCGCTTCTGCCAGGGGTCCTGCCAATCCTGTGTCCTGTCCTGTTGGGGGTCCCGCCGACTGCGCTCCTGCCGGGGGTCCTGCCAATCTTGTGTCCTGTCCCGTTGGGGGTCCCGCCGACTGCCCTTCTGCCGGGGGTCCTGTCAACCCTGTGTCCTGTCCTGTTGGAGGTTCCGACGACTGCTCTCCTGCCGGGGGTCCTGCCAATCCTGTGTCCTGTCCCGTTGGGGGTCCCGCCGACTGCCCTCCTGGCGGGGGACCTGCCAACTCCTGGTCCTCTTCCGTGGGGGATCCTGCCGAGGCCTGTCCCACCAGCGCCGGTTCCTGTCCGGCCGACACCGGGTTCTGCCTGGCCTCCTGAGAGCCGCGGTCTTCGCCCTCGAGCCCGGCCCCCTGAGAGCCGCGGTCTTCGCCCTCGAGCCCTGCCCCCTGAGTGCCGCGGTCCTCGCCCTCGGGCCCGACCCCCTGACTCTTCCTGCCACTGCCTTCGCCCCTCCATAACCCCCTTTTCAAGCTCTACCTTGCCCCTGGGCTGTCAGCCCAAGCCCATCCTCCAGACCCCCTCCACCCACCCTGTTGGCCCTAGTTTTGTGTCCCTCCTCCGGTCCCCCTCCACCCACCCTGGTAGCCTACGTGGCTAAGCCATTTCTTGGTATGGGTGTACCCCAGCCATACCCTGGCGCTGCCACTGGTGGGATGTATGGGGCGGGCCATTCTGCACGCGTTAAATGCGTTAAATATTTTAACGCAATTAATTCAAAAAATGAATTACCGCCGTTAACGCGATAATTTTGACAGCATTAATATTTATATGTGTGTGTGTGTCCGCATGTTATTGTCTCATTATACCGCACTGTCAATGAATTAAAAGAAAATATATAAGTCGTCATGAACACATCTGTCCATCAGACAGAGTGCTGCTGTGCCTCCTGTCATCATTAATGGACGTCTCTCGCTCAGAGGAGAGGAGTTCTCATTTCTCTAACCGCCTGCTGCTTCCCGTCCTCTCTCCTCGGTTCCCCTCCTCAGTCCTCCGCTCGCATCTCCTGTGGGAGGGACTAAGTATCGAGGATAGGAGTCGAGGAAAGGAGTCGAGGAGGGGAAATTATTGAGTATTGAGAAACCTCTCATATTACGTACAAAACAGTCGGCCATTGTGTCTGATAGCAACGTTTCTGATAGTGCAGTGGGTCCATATATTACGTCATATCGGACGCAAATCTTTATCAGCTCCGTTGTACCCCCGTTTTTAGAGATTTGGGTAGGCTACGGAGGAAAAGAGAGAGGGTTTTATTTTCTGACACTTTGTGAGTTACCTGACACACTGGGGACACATATTGTATAAAAGACATCAAAAAGTGCATTTTGCATTATAGGTCCCATTTAAGTAAAACTAAAATGTTGGGTGCATGGAAACATTAACAAACTCGTAGCTGGTATTTTTCTCTTGCTGAGAAGATACCGTAGGAGGTCACATCTGTCATGGTAACTTAATTGTGACTCTCCAACTTATTGAAGCCAGACACAGAAACTTAAATCTTCCACTGGCCAGTTTTAGATGAGTACAGCGAGAGGAAACAGCATTCTGGATTTTCAGGTTTACAACTGCATCTTATTTGAACTAAATTATGTTAAACTGGATTATAGTTGAGGTTGTTCCAGCACTGGTGCTTTATGCTAGTGGTTTCAAAAGTGCAGCAGACAGGAAAGAGTCATATGATCAATCAGTAGAGAGCCCAGACTGTCAACCCAGTAGTTTAATTACAACATAGTTGGAATTTGCTTGTGGTACAGCATGGTCAGCACAACCTACAACGTCAACAAGTAGCCTTCTGTACATAAGGTATGAAAAAATGTGTTCATTTGAAAGAATTCAGTGTACATGTAGCAAATTGTAGCTTTGAGTGGGCAGTGAGCTGTATTGTCTAGCAGGGGGGCATTCCCTGCTGGCAGAGAATCAAGCAGCCCAAAAACACAGGGCTCATATGGAGACCCATAGCACTATTTATTCAATAAAATAGCTTTTGAAATAAATAATTCATTAATACAGACCAAAAGTTGTTAGCTGTTTGTTTTGAATGATATTTATTAATTTTATATTTACCATTATTGGTCTCCTTAGACTCATAAATATTTATGTATAAAGGTTTTGTATCATATCTACTAATGGAATACAGAACACTTTAGTCCTCAGTTAACACCTTTTAATCTTGTTGATTGTAGAAATATAAAATACAACAGATTTTTTTTAACTATTAGGAATAAAGATGTCATCAGCAGAATATCTCTGTTATACTTTGTGTTACGAGAAACCAAACCAGCAGCAACTGGCAGCAGCAAAGAGTGACACTAAATAAATAACATGAGAAGGTAAAACTCAACTTCATGCGTTACGGGGGATGTTACTATAGCACTTCTTCATTTGAAATAAGAAAATCTGACGTACACATTTTACAAATCTATGATTTATAGTGTCGGGAAACCACAGATCCTAATGGGAAAATCCTTAAACTGTGATGTACTCAGTAACTTAAACTGCAAATCCAACAGTAAAATGCTATAGTGAGTTGGCTTTGAGCTTGTCAACTCATGAATGCAAATTATGAAAATAAAAAAGTAACTTAAACGTTTTTAACAGGACAAAACTGAGTGGTCTGTCTCCCTGAACAGAGGCTGCTGCCACTAAGTTCTCTCCAATTCATCCATAATTCATGTATTAGCCTGTGCGGCATGGCTGAAAGGCCTTTTACTGTTAGTGGCACACTGTTAGATAAATAATTAAAGACAGAAGTTCACTCTCCATTGTCTATACACTGTGTATCTTGGTAATTTACATAATAAGTCAGTTGGAGAGTTCCTATAGCACCTGGTAATGCAGGACTCGAATGAGACCACATAATGTTTTCTTGAATGTGGCAGCTGGTGTTGGTACACTATGTTATATTAAGTTACTCAGCTGGCCAGGCCTTTATGTTGCTCATCTGGGTGTACTTTCCCTTAGTGAGGTAATGTTTTTCAGTCCGCTCCCCCAAGACCCTTAGAGCAACTCATTTTGCAATGTCATTTCGATTGGGGTTGTTTTGCAAGCTTTCATTCCAGGGAATCGAAACAACTCTGTTTGTTTTCTTCTTTTTATCTTTACCAGATGTTGTCCTCCTCTGCTCAATGTGTCCAGAAAATAAAAAAAATTCTCCTTTTTCTGAGTCCTTCTCACAAGAGCAGCACACTTTGGGTCGCGTTGCTTAGCCATGATAGATTCCAAACAAAAACAAGTTTTCAGATTTTTGGCAACGTGTGAGGGAAAGGGTGGATGATGATGTCACACAAATGGGTTGGTTAACCTCTTCCATAATCCTGTGACCACTTTACCGAGATACTGGAAACATTCTGTCAAATTCCAGCAGCTTCATCTGTTATGTCAGCTGAACAATTACTGGTTAAAAGATGGTTTAGAGAGACAAATTATGTAATAAAAAGAAACTGGTTTCAGTTGTCAATGGAGTGACCCTGCTGCACGTCTGCAGAATTGACCTTTTAAAAGCACAGGTGTAATAATATAAATAATAGTGTCAGCCTTTTAAAGCTGATTTTATATTTTCCGCAAATACTGGAAGGTTTCTTAGCATACATTTCTTCATCAGTGGCCTTCGCCAATTAAACAAATAGACTAATTTATATCTAATTTGACTGTTTTGATTCTGTAGAGCTGTTTTTAACACTCTTCAAACAACTATATAAATACAATTAGTGTATTATGTAGTGAGGTAGAGCAAATAGTCTAAGACACAGTTGAGCCGTGGTTTCAGTGCAAATCAAAAAATGTGAACAAACCTGAAAATAACTGCAGGCTGTCAATGCTTTTAGCAGAGTTCAAAAACAAACATTCATTATACAGTATAATGGGTAACACTTTATGGTAAGGGTACATGAATCATCATGAATTCATGCATGACTTAATGCATGAAAAAGCATGAATTAATTCATGTAGTACTTCATGAACTATCAGTAATGTACAAGGATTAATAGTATCTCATGCATGACTTAATGCAGGAACAATACATTAATTAATGCATCAACTAAGGTATCTCAATCATTATGACTTCTGAGTTATTATTGATGTTCATATCTTCTTCATATAGATCTGCAGTTAATGTGACAGGCCAAAAAACTGACCAGTCACAGCAATTTCAAGTGATGTAATCATGATTAACTAAGCATTATTTTGTCATTACTTCATCATGTTTGTGCCCCTTCAAATAAAGTGATGACCCGGTCTGTCGGTCACAGCAGTGCATGTATTCTGTTGAATTCAAAGTGTTGTAATCATGATTAACTACAAATCAATGATTTGGCGGCTTAGGGGAAACCAAACTGAGAAACTTTTGAAAGAACATCTCCTCTCCGCTTCTCTCCCTGGCTGCAGTCGAATAGTGCATTTAGCTTAGGAACCTTCCTAACCGAGTGAAATGACCTGGAAGTCCCTCAATGGCAGTCATGATAAGTGCCGTTCGAATTCTCTAGATGATAGGAAAGGAGGTTTCAAACTTCCTTTATGACCTCCCTCACCGAAAGGAGAGGAGAAAATGCTGCCCCACAATGCCTTGCGGCCGCAGCATTTACCGTCACACAACAGTCGGCCGTTCACGGAAACAACCGATTATGACCAAGAAATGATATCATGAAAGTTACGGTGCTTATTAAGCTTTTTAAAACGTGTGGTAACTTGCCAAAGTGCTTTGTTCTGAACGTTCTTCAGTATCATAATCAAAAAGAGAAATATGAACGTTAGTTTTTACTGAAATGATCAAATCAAATAAAGTCAACATTTCACAGTCTTTACTGAGCTGTGTGGGGTTAGGGTTAGTGAAAGTGCAGTCAGATTCTCTAAAGTACTGCAGTCTCTTCTCCTAAATCTCCCTTAACCCTGTGACGTTTCACACAGAGGTCAAGGAATAGACGATAGGGTTAGAACTAGATTTTTGGACTATTCGACTGCAGCCCCTGTATCGCTAATTATTCTCTTCACTTACTTTCCTCTCTGCTTGTCTCTGCCGCGCTCTCATCTCTTCTTCTGTGTTTCTCTCCCTATATCACTCACTCGTCTCTTTCGCCCCCTGTCGGCGGCGGTTAAAATAGAATCGCCCGGTCAAAATTGAAATCCCCTATTAATATGTTCTCCATTCCTGTTTATGTGTCTTCTCGCAATTATCACTGGCCCCGTGTATCTCGTAATCGATATAACCGGCCTGCTCTCGTCTATCCCACATGCTCCACTGAGATCCAACATCTAGTTTCAGGCGGCCTGTGGAACTGCCAGTCAGCTGTTCCTAAGGCTGACTTCATCTCTGGCTACGCTTCCCTGCAGTCTCTGGATTTCCTTGCTCTCACTGAGACGTGGATTACTCCATCCAACACATCCACCCCAGCAGCTCTCTCCACAGCATATTCCTTCTCCCATACACCCAGACCCACTGGCAGAGGAGGTGGCACTGGTCTCCTGCTCTCTCCCAAACTGAGCTTTTCCCTCTTCAAGCTACCTAACTTCACTCCTTCCACCTTTGCATTCCATGCCGTCAAAGTAACCCATCCTATACAATTAACCATTGTTGTTCTCTACCGTCCACCAGGCGCCTTGGGGGACTTCTTGGAGGAATTAGATCATCTCCTCTCACACATCCTGAAACTGGGTCCTCCCGCTGTACTTCTCGGAGACTTCAACCTCCAGACAGGGAAGATAGACGAACTAACATCTCTGTTAACCGCCTTTGCTTTCTCACTGTCTCCGTCCCCACCGACTCATAAAGCTGGCAATGTCCTTGATCTCATATTCTCAAGGAACTGTACTACTTCTAACCTCTCTGTAAACCCGCTCCACATATCCGATCACTTCTTCATTTAATTCTCTCTACCCCTTTCCAAACATAACAAACTAATCTCTTCTCATCCTGCACCTGTCCGCCGTAACCTTCGTTCCCTCTCCCCCTCTACCTTTGCCTCATCGGTGCTCTCAGCCCTCCCTTCCTCGGACTCGTTCCAATTACTACCTCCAAACTCTGCTGCAGAAACTCTCCTCTCTACTCTCTCATCCTCTCTGGACTCTCTCTGTCCTCTCACATCTCGGCAGGCTCGTCAGTCCACCCCTGCTCCCTGGCTAAATGATGCACTGCGTGCTAATAGAACCGTCCTTCGGGCAGCAGAGCGGAAATGGTGGAAATCCAAACACCATGACGACCTCCTAACCTATCAGGCTCTCCTCTCCTCTTTCTCTGCTTCGATCTCTCAGGCAAAAAGCACTTTCTTTCAAGATAAGATCCAATCTTCCTATTCCAATCCCAAAAAACTATTTTCCATCTTCTCCTCCCTCCTGGACCCCCCCAAAGCCCCTTCCCCCTCCTCCCTTCTGTCAAGCGACTTTGTTAACCACTTTGAAAAAAAAGTTGATGATATTCGCTCTTCTTTTTCTGACTCACCTCTACTCACCGCTGGGTCACCAGACCTTCCTTTCACCCACACACTGACCTCCTTTTCCCCTCTCTCTCCAAGTGAGGTTCTTACCCTCATTACCTCTGCCCGCCCTACCACCTGTCCTCTGGACCCTATCCCTTCAAACCTCCTTCAGACTATCGCTCCTGATATTCTACCGTTTCTCACCCATTTCATCAACACTTCTCTAACTTCTGGTCACTTTCCAAACAGTCTCAAGGAGGCAAGAGTAAACCCTCTCCTAAAGAAACCCACTCTCAACCCGTCTGATGTTATAAACTACAGGCCTGTCTCTCTCCTCCCATTCCTGTCTAAAACACTTGAACGCGCTGTCTTTAAACAACTCTCCTGCTATCTCCATCAGAACAACCTTCTGGATCCGCACCAGTCTGGTTTCAAGGCAGGTCACTCCACAGAAACTGCCCTCCTTGCTGTCACTGAGGAACTGCACACTGCTAAAGCAGCCTCCCTCTCCTCTGTCATCATCCTTTTGGACCTGTCTGCTGCATTCGACACGGTGAATCATCAGATCCTCCTTCGCACTCTCCAAGAACTTGGAGTTTCAGGCTCTGCACTTTCCCTCCTCACCTCATACCTCAAAGACCGCACCTACAGGGTTACTTGGAGAGGGTCCGAGTCCGACCCTTGTCAATTAACTACAGGGGTCCTTCAGGGCTCTGTTCTTGGTCCCCTCCTCTTCTCCTTGTACACAAACTCGCTTGGATCAGTCATTAGCCCGCATGGTTTTTCCTACCACTGCTACGCTGACGACACCCAATTAATTCTGTCATTTCCCCGCTCAGAGACCCAGGTCGTCGCACGTATCTCTGCTTGTCTAGCTGACATCTCTCAGTGGATGTCTGATCATCACCTCAAGCTCAACCTTGACAAGACTGAACTGCTTTTCCTTCCGGGAAAAGATTGTCCCACTCTTGACCTAACAATCAACATTGGCACCTCTGTTGTTTCCCCGACTCAGACTGCAAGGAATCTGGGTGTGACCCTAGATAACAACCTGTCCTTCACTGCAAACATCGCTGCTACAACCCGCTGCTGCAGATACACGCTTTACAACATCAGGAGGATGCGTCCCCAGCTGACCCAGAAAGCGACGCAGGTTCTGGTCCAGGCTCTCGTCATCTCACGCCTAGACTACTGCAACTCCCTCCTGGCTGGTCTACCTGCATGTGCCATCCGACCTCTGCAGCTCATCCAGAATGCAGCTGCTCGCCTGGTCTTCAACCTTCCTAAATTCTCCCACACCACGCCGCTCCTCCGCTGCCTTCACTGGCTTCCGATAACTGCTAGAATCCACTTCAAGACAATGGTACTTGCGTACCATGCTGCGAATTGATCTGGCCCTTCCTACATCCAGGACATGGTTAAACCATACACCCCAGCACGTGCACTCCGCTCTGCATCAACCAAACGGCTCGCTGCACCCTCGCTGCGAGGGTGACCCAAGTTCCCATCAGCAAAAACACGTGGGTTTGCTATCCTGATTCCAAAATAGTGGAATGAGCTCCCCATTGACATCAGGACAGCAGATAGCTTACACACCTTCCGGCGCAGACTGAAAACTCATCTCTTTCGACTCCACTTCGAGCGATAGAACTATTAACAAAGCACTTATATACTAATAAAGGGCTGGTTTATCTAAAGCCAGTTGAGTAGCACTTGAAATGTTTTTGCTCTATGAAGCCTGATGTACTTATATGATTCTGTTTTCTTCAAGTTTGTATTTTGTTGGTCGAGCGCACTTACTGTAAGTTGCTTTGGATAAAAGCGTCAGCTAAATGCAATGTAATGTAATGTATTGATTATAGGAGTCCGGTCCGTATAGGTCGGCGTCTGGGTCCGGATCCGGACCGCGGTCCGCCTGTTGCCGACCCCTGCCTTAGTTGATGCATTAATGAAGGTATTGTTCCTGCATTAAGTCATGCATGAGATACTATTAATCCATGTACATTACTGATAGTTCATGAAGTACTACATGAATGAATTCATGCTTTGTCATGCATTAAAGAGCCTGTGACACGAGTTTCCCCCATCATCCAAACCCATCAATTTGAGTAAATATTGTCCCCTTGAAAACCGTTACTGAACTGATTTTGGATATTTGTACTTTGATAACCATTAATCTGCCCTTCAATGTTGACCATTTTCTGGATCTTCTCGGGGATTCTTCAAGTCCCGCCAAATTATGTGTGAGGTTATTGCGGGCACAGCGCTCCAGCTGCACCGTTCAGGATCCCAGCATCTGCATGTAAACACGATGGCGCACACAGCAGCAAGCTCAGACAGCGATGACAGTTTAATGTTGAACGTGTCTGAGAGCTCATATGAGGCTGGAGGATCGGTTTATGTTGTATCTGTTAGAAGTTTAGGAATTAGGTGCGTCAATATGGGCGATCATACGGTCATGTAGCCAGTGGTGGAATGGGACTAAAAATCATCCCGGGACTCTCGACCGGCCCACTTCGGTACCGCTAGTAAATTGTCAACGGGGGGAGTGGGGGATGTCAGGGGCGGCGGGTGCTGTAGATAGTAAATGTAAATATGTAAATATTTGTGTCACTGCATCCTGGTAAAATACAAATATAATGCAATGTCTGTGTCTTTGACATTAGCGCTGCTAGCCACCTGTGCCCTGTACTACGAAGCCAGTTCAACATACCCTGGATATGTTTGAGTAACAAACTAACTAACAACAACAAACTGACAAACGAGATCTCGCTAAGCGGTCCTACGACGCTGGTTATCAACTCGGTAAATCAAGCCAGGGTTTCTCTCACCAGCTGAGAGCGCGTTCACGTCTAAGACACGAGTGGATCTGACTTTAATTACATTTGACTCGAGTGTTTCGTCAACATAATGTGTTGCTTAAAATAATACTTCTGCATACAGTATGTGACACTGTAAGTGTTGCACGGCCAGATACGGCTGGAGAAGCTGACTCAGATAAGGAAATATATGATATATTATGATATTATTTGATCGATGATCTGATTGATGATGTAATATGAATGATAAGTGGGACACGTCGGCGTCTTCTCTGCATACGGCAGTTTAAACTGTATTTCCTTTATCCTGTAATATGACTTGAGAGATTTAAACTCTGCACACTGAGTTGATCTCTTTAGACGCCGGAGGCGGGCAGCGTCAGGTAAAATAAGTTATTTAGCCTTCCCAAACCTGAGCCTCACGCGCCGCCTATGGGGGATGTGCTAGTGACTTATCCGACCGGCCCACTTCGGTACCGGCCCATCGGGATTCGTCCCGATGGCCAGTCCGCCACTGCACCCAGCCCACGTAAACTGTCAACGGGGGAGCCTCGCTGCGGGGAAACGGTGGACCTATAGTGTCCCGATCGGAGTGGGAATAATAATAATAATAATCCGTGCATTTTATCCATTAATTTCCCCAACATTGTGGTAAAATAAACCACACGTTTAATCCATGTTGGTGTACTACAACTACAAAAAGCATCGGTTTGTTTTCTCATCAGGAAATGCAGACCGGCTCAAACAAACGATTTGTAATCATCATTCTCACCATCATTTAATGTATCATATGTTCGCCGAATTGACATGAAAGCACTAATAAATGTAGTTTCATCCACTTGAGTTTACAACTACAAACATAATCGATTTGTTTTTATATCACATCCGACGGGAGGAAATTCAGTAGCTCTCACTACCGATTTTTAATCCTAATATAATCATCATCTTCACCACGATCATTTATGTTTATGTTCGTCGAATTGACATGAAAGCACTGACAAATATGAATATACTGTAGTCAACTTCATTAAAACGTTATTAACGTGCCTAAACTCAGTAATTCACCATTTCTACGCATGACAACACACTTTGTCCGTGTTTGGCTCTCTCGCCGCACAGTGAAGCGTTCCCGCATTGACGTCACTTCCGGCTTCCCCCAAAACTTCAAAATGAGTCGAAGGAATTTCCCCGCGATGTTCGAAATTATTGATATTTAACGGAACGGTATCGCTTTTTCTTTTTTAAACTGACGGTTCGAGATTACTAGTAGCCCAATATTTCATTGCACAACAGTTGTTGGGATGCTGTCACAGGCTCTTTAAGTCATGCACAAATTCATGATGATTCATGTACCCTTACCATAAAGTGTTACCGTATAATGGGAGTTAAGTACAAAATTAAATGTTAAAGTAGTTTTAAAAATGTTCCCAAAAAATGTTGTCATTTATGAAAATACCAATCTTATATTCATTCCCTTATGTCGGCTTGGTCCCGGGTACTTTATTCCAAAAGGTCATCTTCTCATCCAGTATCCAAATGCAATATTTATATTTTTCTTGTTAAATGTGTGAAGTAAACTGAGTGCAGCTTTGGAGACTTCTGGAGGATGGCTCTGAGTTTGTTTTAGTGAAAGAGGGATATTTATACTGAAACACTGACATCTTGTGGTAAAGTTATTATAATAAAATAAGGTAACCAGATTACTTAAATGAAAATCGGTATTGGTTCTAAACTGATAGCAAGTTCAAAACTGCACTCTAAACTATAAATTGCGTTCATTTGCTATCTTCAAAACATTGCACTGGGTTGTAGTTTATTTGCATGATCAATGTTGCAAAGAGTGAAGCTGTCACTACAGCCCTTGCTCAAGATACAGAATGACTCATCTATCAATTATATATTTCTCAAAGGTCTATAAATACATGAAAAAAGGAATGCTGAGATATATAACTGTAACGCAGCGTCCACACGGCAGCGTGCGTTGAAGCTTGCCGGCGGGCGTGTCTGAAGCTCGACCAACAATCAATCACATGAATCTTCCGCCTCGGACACACAAGCACGCGGTTTGATTGGGTAGAGCTTGTACTGGATTTGATTGGCTGACGCTTCCGTCGAAGCTTGAAAAGTTTAACTTTTCTCAACTTTTGAAGCGAGCAACGCAGCGCCATATAAGTATTAAGACTCATTTACTGATATCAAAATCCTTCGGGATCGCTTAAACAGATTTAGCGGGTCGTCTGCATTGAAACAGCAGTTAATTGAACCTGGTTCTTCAGGAGTTAATAGAGGTAAGATCTTGTTGACGTTGGTGGATCTGAGCCAAGCAGTAAACTTACATAGACTCAATAACTTCTGTTAGTTCAATTAGGTCTGAGTAATTTGCCGGAAAAAATTATCAGCTCCTCCCGACTCCTACAATGTCTATATGTGTTTGGAAACAGGTAAATCAGAGAAACACCATACATATATACCAAGCACATCTTTCATTCAAAGGTATGGCATGATATCTAGAGGGTAAGAAGCTAGGTTTTCTAAGCCACTGCAATATTTAAAATGCCAAATTCTTGTATGACAGTCTAAAGAAAGCATGCAAAAAAGGAAAAACACTTGACATGTTAACTCCTTCAGTTAGTTGGAGAACAAAAATAAAACAAGCATCAGAACAGACCAGAACACAGCCAAAATAACAAACTAGTTGAGAATAGTAATGACAGGAAAATCTGTTGAAAACAGAGTTATCCCTCCACACTGCTGGAGAAAAACCTGTTGGTGTAGACACAGCCGGGGCTCTGGAGACTGCTGCTGGTGGCCATATAAAGCACAGGTGACAATGAACAAAGTTTTAACATGTAGAGTAAGTCTATATAATCACTGTATATCTAACTGGATCCACCTACTTCGTTCAGTATAGAATTTTGAAGGACACAGATTCAACATCCCCCTCTCCAGCTCCTCGTCCTCCTCCATCACTACGAGATTAAACAATAACATTAATTATGTCAATGTCATGTTCACCTTAAAGCAGTATTTGCATATTACTGTGAGCTGACCTGGAGTGCTGGATGTCAGAGTGGAGGTTGCTGATGCAATGCAGCCTTCAGCAGGTGGTGGACAGGACTCAGCCCTCTGCTGCTTGAGGATGTACTGCTGAAGGTTGTACATCTTGCTGTTAATTATGCACTTCACTCCTAAAACGAAGGCAGCATAACCATCAGCCCTGTTATCCCAGATCTGCTTCCAGGTGTCTTTGGCCCTGGCTCCAAAGCCGACAGTATGTTCCCCCTCTGACGCCACTGGTGGGGCAGGCTTCCTGGAGCACAGGTACTTCCTCAGATCCTCAATTTCCTGGAAGCTCCTGGTGTAGTCCAGAAACGACAGCAGGCTGTCCTTGCTAGGCCCTTGGGAGTTGAAGGTCCCACCTCTCTCCTCCTCTTCCACCTTGTCCATCAGGTAGAGGGTATAGCCGACGTCATTCTCTAGGAGCCACCTGTACAGTTTCCCCTTATACTTTCAGAGCTGTAGCACATACTCCCCCGGTCGGATACATCCCCTCCCCTCTGAAGGACCTCAGTGAGAGCATTTGTTCTCACATGCTCATGTTTCTGAGGGGCAGACTTGTCCTGAAGGGAAGGATTTCTTTTGATTCTCATTCCCTCCTCTGAAGGGTCCTGTCTCAGGTGGCCAGATGGACCCTTCCTGTAAGATACTTGTCTTCATTATCTCCTGCACACAGCAAAACACAATGCAAAATATATATCAAGAAGTGCAAAAATCATCATACTGTTATATTAGCAGAGTTATTCATTTAATTAATTCACGTTAACCAGGATTTGTATAGGTAACACATGTTATATTACATGATCAGACAGGCAGACAAACAAACAAACAAACAAACAGAGGGGCAGGTGGGCAGGAAGATTTATTATGTATTGCCCTGTCAATGTGAGTGAACTCACTTTATTTCATGTTTACTTTAATCGGGATTTGTAATGACTAGGTAACAACATTTGTATTACATGAACAGACAGAGAGACAGACAGGCAGGAGGGCAATAAGATATATTGCTTTAATGCCTTGTCACCGTGATTGATTGAAGATGTCCTTTAGCCATCTGTAGCCATAAAATAATAACAAAAGCATAATAGAAGATAACAAATAAAAAAATTAAAAATTGTTTTACCTGAAGTATATAAAAAGACTGAATACTGTAGTATTTACCCGATTAAAATGTACTGTAGTAAGGTCCCCGGTTCGAAACCGGGCATTACATTACATGTCACTTGTTAGACGCTTTTATCCAAAGCGACGTACATACATTCAGTACTGTGGACAATCCCCACAGGAGCAATTTGGGGTGAAGTGTCTTGCCCAGGGACACTCTGACTGCAGTGGTACTCGTACTTGCTACCCCGTGATTCAAAGTTCAGCGCACTAAATTCAGCGCACATCCCACTGAGCCACAGCCTCCCTGCAGAAACACTTTACTTTGGTGTTGTGTACTCCACTAATTAAAGGTGGGGTAGGTAAGTTTCAGAAACCGGCTCGAGTGCACTAACATTTGAAAGTACACAGCCGAAAAGAATCCGCCCCTTCCTTCAGACTTCCTTACAGAGCACCTCCTCCAACACACATGAACGCGCAATGCACGCCCAATTACGGCACGCCCAATGAGGGCACGAGATACATTTGTGCGTGCACGAGATGGAAGGCTGACAGGGCGGCAATTTGTATGGATTTTTTGTCAAAGCACTTAAGATATTCATTGCTATCGGGATGTTAAGAGCATTCCATGGAATATAACAAAAAGTGTATCTCGAGCCGGTTTCTGAAACTTACCTACCCCACCTTTAAACTCTGCCTACTAGAATAATCAGCAATCTTGACAGGAAAAGTATGGGCTAAGAACAGTCTCATAATACACACATGCGCACAGAAGGATTCACACTTGTATTTCATGATCCGCAAAAGGATTCACACTTGTATTTCCGGATCCACACTTGTGTTTTTCAATGCACACACAAATGTGTTCCGTTTCATCCATCCATCCATCCATCTTCTCCCGCTTATCCGTGGTCGGGTCGCGGGGGTAGCAGTTCCAGCAGAGAGCCCCAAACTTTCTTTTCCCTGGCGACATCAACCAGCTCTGACTGGGGGATCCCAAGGCGCTCCCAGGCCAGCGAAGAGATATAATCCCTCCACCTGGTCCTAGGTCTACCCCTTGGTCTCTTCCCAGCTGGACGTGCCTGGAACACCTCCCTAGGGAGGCGCCCAGGTGGCATCCTAACTAGGTGCCCGAACCACCTCAACTGGCTCCTTTCGACGCGAAGGAGGAGCGGCTCAACTCCGAGTCCCTCCCTGATGACCGAACTTCTCACCTTATCCCTAAGGGAGACACCAGCCACCCTGCGGAGAAAACCCATCTCGGCCGCTTGTATCCGTTTCATATACATCCAAATACAGAAACAAGTTTTACATGTGTATTTTTGATCCTCACATATTTGTTTTCCGTTTAAATCTCCTGAACCTGCAAACACAAACAGCTTTCTGTGCATGGATCGCTGTGCATTCGTGTGTGGGTTTTTTGAGACTCCCCTGATGGTCACCCGATTCGTTCTTGTAATTGTTTCCATCTATAGCCAATCAGATGTCTCCTTCATTCTAAGCCAATCACATGAGCACGCCCCCACGAGGGTATGATTTATTGCGTTCATGACACTTCATATACGCATTTTGCGCTGTCCGGTCAGCTCGCTAAACAGAGGGCGGAGCATCAGGTGATCATGCAGAGCTGCGTGTCTCCGTCAGACTCAGCAGCTGATCTGATCTCTCTCTCGCGTCCGGTTATACTTCACTCGCGTTTATGTCCATAGCGATCAGATCCAGGTCTCCTGATCGGTCTTTATAGAGAGCACCGATCAAATTATTAAAAGTGAATATCGGCCGATAATGACCGGCGGGGCTCCCCCCCCCCCCCCCCCCGTTGACAGTTCACTGTCTAGCACTGGCTTCGTAGTGCACTGATCAATTAGGCTAAGCTAACCTGTAGCTGCTCCCTCCACACTCACAACAACTTCATACAGATATAAATAAAGCAGCTGTGTTCGCCATACAGGAAACACACATTTAAAACGGTTTTGCCTGCCGTTTTTGTGTACACAAGCATTCATTAATGGTTCGGAAAGTGGTGCTGTACCTTAATAATATAAAAGCTTGTATTTGCGTGCATTTCCTGTTCGGAAAGTGGCAATGTCCTGAGATTAGCGCCTGCAGGCAGGCTCCATGGACCTGTCAGCTCCGGACAGCGCAAAATGCGTACATGAAGCGCTACGTCATGAACGCAAGAAATCTACCCTCGTGGGGGCGCGCTCATGTGATTGGCTTAGAATTGAGGAGATATCTGATTGGCTATAGATAGAAAAAATTACAAGTACGAATCGGCTGACCGTCAGGGGAGTCTCAAAAACCCACACACAAATGCACAGCGATCCATGCACAGAAAGCGGTTTGTGTTTGCAGGTTCAGGGGATTTAAACGGAAAACAAATATGTGAGGATCAAAAATACATATTTAATTTTTTTTTCTGTATTTGGATTTTATTTACATGTATATGAAACGGAACACATTTGTGTATGCATTGAAAAACACAAGTGTGAATCCTTTTGCGGATCATGAAATACAAGTGTGAATCCTTCTGTGTGCATGTGTGTATTATGAGACTGTTCTGAGCACATAGAAAAGTAGCACTCTTTCAAATATGCCATGTCACTTTAACTCTTACTTGGTGCAGAAACATCTACCCAATTAGGCGGGGAGCAATCCTGCTTTCCTGCAGACAAGCACGGCCTCAGACACGGAGGTGCCGACTCTAAATCTGTCTACTTTACATTTGACTGAAACTTCTTTGGTGTGGGTTGAAAGTCGCGGTCAGATGAGGCAAACAGAACCAATTTATATGGAGAGGGCGGAGAAACAAATCTAAACTCCCCACTCCGGACACTCTCTGCAAGTCAATAGAGGCTTCTCAATACTCAAATTTCCCCTCCTCGACTCCTCGACTCCTCCGGTAGTGACCCGGAAATGAATTTCAGCACGCCATTTTGAAGGACATCTCATTTCTCTAAATGCACACCGAGGCCCGAGGATCGAGCATCGAGGAGGCTCTCTGGAGGAGCTATAACCGAGGATACACTGATGGTTCCTCCACGGCTCCTCCGCGGATGCATTTCCGGGAACGGTGGAGGCGTGACGCACGGCCGGACTTATCTCAGCCAATGACAGCTCTGCATGTATCCCCTGGATATTATTTTAGAAACTGCTCTCATCGCTTCGTGATGTTTCCAGAGAGAACAGCTGTGAGGTCCGTGCAGAAAGCAGAGCAGTGTGTATAATATATATCACTGAGTACAACAGGCCTACTCTCATTATTTGCTTTAGTTTAGTAGATAACTACAAACAAAGAGTCGATATTTTTCTAAGACCATTTAGTGCTTCACATAATAAAATACACAACGGCTGTAGCCTGATATGCTTTAGGAGCTGTAGGTGTGTGTGGTACAGTGTGTAGGTGTGTGTGTGGTACAGTGTGTGTTGTACTGTGCGTAGATGCGCCGGACAGACGGTCTCAGTTGGTTTGGTGTCCTCTGTTTACTTTTAATAGGCTACTTGTAAATACAACTTTTGGCCCGTAATTTCAATTCCCCATTTCAGCGACCAGAGAGAGGGGGGGGGGATATATCCAGTCTCTGATTGTGTTACGTTATTATGAGAGTACTTTAAATTGTATATATTTATATAAATATATTTGTGTGTGTGTGTGTGTCCGCATCTGTAGCCTGTTATTGTCTCATTATACCGCACTCTCAATGAATTCAAAGTAAATATGTGGGGGAACAATGTTCAGCTGATCTAACAGAGATTATAAAATACAGGGCAATGACAAAACACTCGACAGCTGATGCAGCTGTTGCCACGTAATAATGAACGGATGTCGCTTTAATATGACCGCTCAGAGGAGAGGAGTTCTCATTTCTTTAAACGTCTGCTGCTTCCCCTCCTCTCTCCTCGGTTCCCCTCCTCGGTCCTCTGCTCGCATCTCCTGTGGGCGGGACTAAGTCTCGAGGAGGGGAGTCGAGGAGGGGAAATTTAAGAATTGAGAAGCCTCTAATGTCTTGTTGAGCATGATTTTCAGCACCTATCGGTAGGCCAAACAATAAAGGATTGATCCCTTGATAGTTCAGTTGGTAGAATTAAGGACTGTATGAAAGACAGAAATTTGCAT